>NW_015387104.1:70349-85690 GCF_001527695.2 Protobothrops mucrosquamatus
TTTTTTTTTTGTAAGTAGGTGTTTTATGACTATTAGGGTCACTGCTTCTGTTCACAAAACACCAGACTGCCAATGAGCAAACTTTGCTGTTTGCTTCCATCTAGCTATCTGGATTTCTGTAGCCCAGATATACTGTGTCCACCATGAACCAATTTTGTAATTTACATCAGCTTGACCAATTTGGAGAAATAATAACAAAAATAAATTGTGAAGCTGTTCCTGCATTTCAAGCTTTTTTGGGTGTGGCGGGGTGGGGTGGGATGAAACAGGAACCTGTTTTGCATTTTTAGAGACGTTTCCCACACTCTTTCAAATAGCATTCTTATGTCAGACAAGTTAAAATGGTTTCCATGCTTCTTACTGACAGTTTAGTGTTCTTTTAATTTCTTTTCTAGTAATTTGATCTTGTTCTGTCCATATTCGTAGGCAATAAGTAATATATTTTGGTAAAGATAGATTGTCATTTGCTCTATTTATATCGGCATGCCTCATTCCTTGTTTCTCCTCTGCATATCTTAATTTTCCACAATGCTTTGGTCTAAAGATTTTCTTACAATTCGCTGTAGAAAGATTTGCTTTAGTCTTTCAATAAACAGTGCCAAAATATCAAAAGTAAAGAATCCATACAGAAAGTACAAAGGTTAAAACAGTATAATCACAGGGACAGCTCAGCCATTCAAGAGCAGTACAGCCATTTTATAGACTCTCTTTGGGGACCCACACAGTATTACAGTGTTATTAATAACAACATAGTATTCAACAGGGGTTCAAAAAGAGAAGTGGTTGATGTGGTTCTGCTACAGTTCAAAAGTTCCAGAAACATACGAGAATTCATTATTAACTGTGCTCCCTGTCAAACCAAATTTCTAGCTCATATAGTTGCAAAAATATTCTCAAAGATGTCTGGGTATAGGAACATAAGAAATTTGGTACAATCCCAGAAAATGGGTTGATTCAGTATGCAGTTTAAGCATGCATGGCCACAGTTAAATAACTCGCCCATCTAACTGCCTGTTTCCCAACACTGACACACAACACTTCTCTGGGATTCAGCTTGGCATCTTTTGCATGCAAAGTATGTGTTGTTAACATTGCACTATAATCCATTTAGGTGGATTTCTGATGAAATTGTAGAAGTCTATGAAGTGGTTCAAGTAGCCTGAGGCTAGTCCTTAATGTCTATTTATGGACCTGGATGGTACAACAATTTATGAAAGAGATAAATAAAAAGCAGTGTGAGTTTAGCAAATAGAGTTTATTTCCATCATTTGAACAAGCTCAATAAAATGACCATTTTGAAGACAAAAATTAGCACAGGGTTTATGCATTCCAGGCAATAAAATTATCCTGACTACAATCTTGACTGCATGTAACAGCCTCTTCAGAAATTGTATTTTAAAATATGCCCCTAAGATTATAATATCTGAATGTTGCAAAGGTAGATTTTATGCAGGTTCAGGATAAGAGGCAGCCACTATTAACTGCTGTTCCTTGTGGAGAATGTGACTTAATAGCAAAGAAAATTTGTAAAACTATACTTTGTGTAATATTGTCTGCCAGAAGTTGCACAGTTGCACCANTGTTGCAAAGGTAGATTTTATGCAGGTTCAGGATAAGAGGCAGCCACTATTAACTGCTGTTCCTTGTGGAGAATGTGACTTAATAGCAAAGAAAATTTGTAAAACTATACTTTGTGTAATATTGTCTGCCAGAAGTTGCACAGTTGCACCAACACTGAGATTTATGGTAGTAAGATCGTAGGGAAGAAGGACAGAGAGGGAAAAAATGCTTAAATCTGGCTACTATCCAATATTGTATTTTATTTCAAATTCATGAAACAGAGAAATGTTTTTTTTAAATTTTAGAAGAAGTCAATTTTTATAACTATTAAACTGTGTGAGATTATCTTGATATCTCTTTCTTGGCATCTCAGAAAACAATACTGTAATGCCATCTTTCTTCAGGATGTAGTCTGATTTCAGGATATAGTATGCTAAGAATGTAAAGGAAAGTAAAACACACCTTCCAATTTTGCATTTTCTATGAGATGACCAAAATGGAGGAGAATCCTATCACCAGATATTTATGGGAGATTCAGAATGGAAAATATACAAATTATGTGCTGAAATCAAAGCTAAAGAGCTTTATCTAAGCTAAAAAACTTGCACTGGCAAAAACACAGTGCAAGATTATACAAGTCCCTTAACTTTTGCTCTTGGTGGTGCTTGTGAAATGCCAAATAAATACAGTAGATGCAAGTTTTGTATGGGTTACACTGATTCATGCCCATTTTTACCCTCACTTCCTCATCAAATAGAACTTTGCATGGCTTCCTTTAGTATAAGGGTAGAGAACATCCAGTCCAAGGGACCGGTGTAGCTCTTCCCTAAGTCTTGTGATTTCTAGAAGAGATGGGGAAGGCACCACCCAAATTAAAGGACAAACAGCTAAAAACTGTGGCATAATTTCTCTCAAGTTTCTTGTTGGAAGCAAAAGTAAGACATGTTATTTTTAAAACAGTAAATATAAAACAAAATAGCCTTCAAAAGGGGGAGAGTCAATTTGACCAATCTCTACCAACTTGTCGCTATATCACTGATGAACCTTCTTTTGCCCCAGCACTTGGAAACATCTTTACATACACACACAAGTGTATATCCCATCAAATAATGACTGCCTTTTCAAAGCCTAGCATGTCTCCTTATTTGTACTAGCCATTTTTCATTAATAAAACAATCCCCAAAGTGTGGCAGCATTTAGTCTAATTGACTCCTCCGTCCACAACGATTCTTCTCCTAATTCCATGTAGGGTGAGAGTATGCAACTGGACTTTCATAGTCACTTTCTCATTCATTTCTTTGTTGAGCTGCATTTTGCACAAAATTTCACAGCATGTGCAGATTGTGCCAGCTGGATACAAATTTCTGTGGAAATCTCCCATCACAGCATTCTTGATGCTGGAAAATGTTAATGGGTGGTCTTTTCCCTTCTCCCTCCCTTTCCTTTCTTTGTCAGCAGTTTTCTCTGTCAAGAGATTTGTCTTTAAGGAGATGAGATTGTACCGTTTGCGTTCCGTCTGCCTGAACTGAGGATGCATGCAATTAAGTGGCAAATGAAGTGTCCACATAAGAGAAGCCATAGATAACTACCCTGTGCTGAATCATCTGGGCCTCGGAGTTAACATACCTTGAATGTGCCATATGCTACTGAAAACAAAGCCTTCCTCCAGAAAATAACTCAACAAAAAGCACCCTTAAAAATATGGAATGACTCAACAGAGATTTAAAATTGCAGTCTTAAGGCTCCAAATTAGAAATCCTTAACTATAAAAAAAAATTTCCCCACAAAACTGTGTGGATATACTGTATATACATTGTGTTTTTATTATAGAATATTTTAATATAGAATTACAGCATGCTCGGTACTATTTCTAAGGCTGTCTTTCAAGTAGTATTGGGCAGTGTAATTTCATTTTAGACTAAGATCACTCAGATATACAAATCTCTATTGTAGATTTCATTACTTTATTCCTTAGGAATAAAGCTTACATAGTATTTAGCATTTTCTTACTGAAACTTCCCTATACTTCTTAAATCACAACTATTCCATTTTACTGAGATGGTTATGGGTGGAGCTACTGTATTTATTTCAACTGTTCGGTGGTAAAGGCTACCTTATGAATAACCAGAGCTGAATTTAAACTTAGGCAGACACTGAATGTGGTGAAGCTGTAGAGGTTCTTGTCTGACAAATCCTAACAGAGAATAAGGCTGTGTCACAACTGAATTTGGCAAGAATGCCACCAAGATTCATAGTAAATCCATGATGTCCTGAACAAAAGAATGCCGCAGAAATAAAGCATACCATAATCAATTAATGAGGACCATTTCAACCACATAGAAGGACTCAATTTACTTTCCTATGTAAACAAAGCTACAACAGTTGAAAAAAATCTGAAGTTTTGTATGGCCCTAAGATTTAGCTTGTTTATTGTTTGTTTATGTCTAGATTTGATCCAACAAATGTATCATCTGTTCAGCTTTTTTCAGCTTCTATGACTTCTCATGCTTTCATTAAATCCCAGAAAAAAAAATCATTGTGAAGGATCTTGTACATTTTTTATTGCAATGCAAGGATAAAAGCTGCAGAGGAAGAGACAAATGTGTAACAGCCAGAACAATAGCAACAATCCTTTCTATTGCTTCATAACTACAAAGCAAGTTCAAACACTCTTCCAAAAGGAACTCTAAAACATTACTAAATAAATAAGGTGCCTTGGGAATGAGTAGAAAAGCAGAATTGTTTTTTTTTTCATGAGAATAAAACTTGAAGAGCCGATTTTCACATGGTATTATTTTGATGATAGCAACTGGAAGAGATGCCATTCACCATTATCAGTGATGGTGTGGACAGTTCCAAAATATAGACCTGCTTTTAACATAAATTATTTATTACTTTATATTATTCTCTAATCTATGGTTTTCAAAACCATATGTTTTAAATTTAATAACGAAGATTACACATGTTTTGAGCTTGCTGGTAACTATGTGAATGTTAACAGAAAATAGTTCCTATGGATAAAAAGTCTTATTTTAGAATTTCAGATAAGCTTTAAGTTTACTAATAAGTATGTTTACAAAGAAAGGGAAATTATAGGTATCTCCTGAAGGGAAGGGGAATAGTACTAAAGAAATGATTGTAATAGAAAATGAGATAAAGGAGGGATATGTAGAATTATTGGATTCAGGATATGTGTAGCTCAGGATTGAACCTAGGGGCTTATGCTGCTCTCTGAGCTCAATTGTTTTTTCGCAGACATTTCATTATCCAACTAGGTGACACCATCAGATGATGTTATCTAACTGGATAATGAATCATCTGTAAGAAAACAATCAGCTCAGAGAGCATCAAGGAACCCCCAAGAAGCTTTACTGAAATATGTGACAGTGTCAACATTATGTCCAGTTACTCCACTTTAAGTAGAACTTTAACTGATGTGTCCATAAAATAATAGCCATGATAATGAGAGCTTTAGATGATGAATCCCATGAATAACAGCTGCATGGCCTGTAATATTATTTCTGTGGTAACTCTTACTTTGGTCTTTTAAACAAAGATGGTCATCTTTGTTAATGAGGGCTGAGAAATGAAAGAGAAGAATTACAGCATTGTTCAATATTTTTTCTAATGCTGTCTTTTCAAGTGGTGTTGGGCAAAGTAATTTACTTTTAGTCCTTGCTGGAGTTGGGGTACCTAGGTACGCATAAGTCTCTCCCTCAGTCAGCAACTGGAATTATCCTATCACCATTTCAATCTTGAAACAGCTTTGTAAGGAAAGGTTGCTACAAACTTCATGATACAAACTTCATGGCTGAAAGGAATTTAAACCCCAATCTCTCACCTGACTGAGTATTTTATACAGTAATGGATGTCAATATTATATAACATTCAATTTGGATTTGCCACCTATCAAAAAAATGCAAAAATGAGTTGAAGTGAATTCATTTTTTCCAGTATTTAAACCCGTCTGATAACTATTTTAAAATCAGTTTGCATATTCTGCAGGTACTTTAAAAAAACCAATTTAAAACCTGTTCAAATAAGTTTTAAAAATTATGCAGGATCAGTCCCAAAGTCTGATAAATATCCAAGAAAAGGAGATTATATATCAGGCGCAATATTTTTTATGATCATCATCTTCAATTGTTTATGCTTAGAAAGCCACAAGAGATTTTTGGACTGATAACAAAAGGATAATATACACAGCATATAAGATTTGCTGAACCAATAAAATGTTCCAAATTCCAAAGCAGTTCAAAGGAACATCATTTATTGTTACTTAAAAGAGAACGATTCAGGAAGATTACAAAATCCACAGTTGGGCAATATTTTTATGAAGACCAACCAAAATGTAAGAATAATTGTTTTTAGTTGGACATTAAAAAGCCTATGGTCCAACTGTGGATTTTGTTGCATTTTCTTATGGACCAGAATAATTATTTTAATTATACAAAGCAAAACGTTACAGCAGTATAAGCATTCATGGGAGTTTCTAGGGAGGAAACCACAGTCTTTACATATTGTCAGCCCACCAGATTTGAGAAGACTGAAGTAGAGCATTATAATTAACCATAACATAACATTGGCCACCTTTGGAATAGGATAAATATATGTTGATTACTTCAGAGAAGTTGAGTGGATTGCAAGCACACATACCCTTGTCTTGAATTAATTTTTTATCCTTCTACATTCTAGTAGATAGTTAAATATTACATATTTTTTCCTATCCTCCGTAAATATTCTCAGAATTTATTGCTTCTTTTTTCCCCCTAGAAATCAAACGCCCACTAGTTTTTTGGCTTTGTAAAGTAAGCTATGAAGTGACTCATAAGATATGAAACATGCACTTGAGCAGGCAAATCTGATTGATCTGAGCTTTTTTTCCAGGTCAAAAAAAATCTACAGCTTAATAAATCAAGCTATATTTTAAAAAAATGGATTGCCAAGAAATAGAAAAATCACTTTTACTTGTTCTGCCTGTTCCCTGACAGAGACTATATGACATTAATTGACTGGTAGCAACTCCACTAGTGTAGTTTTCTCCCAGGTGGGGTTGCAGCAGTGGAGATGCTATGTTTGTTTGATGGCTATTGAAGGCATTAAGAGGTCATCCCCAATTGGGTTTCCAGGATGTCCTCAACTTTGCACTGCCACAAAACCATTCAGAGCCAACTTCAAAAGGAAAGATATCAAATGTCACTCCCATGCCTTGGGACTCTTCTTTGCTGCTTTCAGGTAGGCAATCACATATAGGAAAGGAAAAAATAAACTTTCACAGAACACTGTAACCTTTACACTGATGGTAGATCACAGGAAAGTCTAAGGGCATTTCTGCGTAGCACTGTTTTTATTCTCCATTATTCCATAATGTTTTGAAGCCATACCTCTGACTGTATTCACTCCATCAGAAGCTGGAACAAGTAGGAACAGAGCAGTCAATTGGGCTCCCTTCCAATAGAGAAGTACGAAACTGTCATGCAGTCACTACCTTCCCCCTTGAATAACAAAACTCCCTTCACCCCTGCTTCACACAGGGAAAAATCATATTTTTATATTAATAAAGGAGAATATTTATTGCTCAGGGTTGAAATGGGAGGTCCTTGGTGCTCTCTGAGCTTCATTGTTTTCTTGCAGATGCTTCTTTACCCAAACTAGGTAACATCATCAGTGCTGACCAGTGTTACCTAATTTGGATAATGAAACATCTGCAAGAAAATAATCAAGTTCAGAGAGCATCAAGGAACCCCTCATGTCAACCCTGAGCTATAAATATTCTTTATTGCTGTGAACCGCCCTGAGTCCTATGGGAGAAGGGCGGTATATAAATTAAAATAATAAATAATAAATAAATATGGGCATCAAACACTTCAGACACCACACAAATGGGAAAAGTTTGCCTATAGGCATACTTCCACCAAGGGGCAACTTTTTTTCCTGCATGAATGCCTACAACAGCATGTCCCACCAATACCGATGATGTTACCTAGTTTGGGTAATGAAACGTCTGCAAGAAAACAATCAAGCTCAGAGAACATCAAGGACGCCTCATTTTTACATTCTCCCTTCTCCAGCAGCATCCATGAGCAGGTCAAAGCAAGAAAGTTGTTAGAAGCAACGTTGCAATTGTCTACATGAAAATATTATCTTTGTCAATTATCTATTATCAGTAATTTATGGCTGCTAATCTTCAGATCTATAATTCTATAATGCTTGCACAATTTGCTGCGTAAAAGATTTTGATGCAGAAGTTAGAACACCATCCCATTTCCATCTGATTCTCTTTCGCCAGTACATCTGGTGAAAAAAAAGGAATTAAGAACCTTTTCCCTACCAGAATGTAAAGACAAAAGCCCTACATAGCAAAATGTTTTTGAACAATTCACAAACTTTGTACTAGCAACGCTGCCATACTTCAGGGTCCATTTTAATACATATGGGAGATGGAAAGTAGGGTAAAAATCTCTCTCTCTCTCTCTCTCTCTCTCTCTCTCTCTCTCTCTCTCTCTCTCTCTCTCTCTCTCTCTGTCTCCTATCTGTCTATCATCTCTCTCTCTCTCTCTCTCTCATCTGTCTGTCTGTCTGTCTGTCTGTCTGTCTGTCTGTCTGTCTGTCTGTCTGTCTATCTATCTATCTATCTATCTATCTATCTATCTATCTATCTATCATCTATCTATTTAATTTCTATGCCATTCATTTCATTGATAGTGTCCCTGGATAGCTTAAAATAATAAAAAGTTACAAAGCACTAAAAAGAGTTAAAATTAGAAAAATTGAATAAAGAAGTTAAAGGTTAAAAACCAGTATGATGGGCAGCCTGGGGATAAGAATCTTCTCTAACTCATCAGCCACTTCTAATGCAGCAGATTCCTATCGGGGCCCCAGGCCAAGTGACAAAGCCATGTATTTAGGCTCTTCCGGAGGGCCAAAATATTAAATTAGACCAAAATTCTAATTACCGGTATTAAGGAAGAGAATTATTAAGGAACCCAGAATTTTTGAGAAAACATCAGGACAACTCATTCACACTAAAGTAGCATCAAGGCAATCCTATATTTTTCCATTCTAAAATGAGTAGATGCCTGCCTGCCACCATTAACCTTTTACTATACTTTTTATTTTATACAATACTGCCAATCCTACTTTTATTTTACTTTTGCTGCAAGTAATTTTCCTAATATGAATGCCATTAATAGTCTTCCCACATGAATGAGTTCTGAATTAACTGTGCCTTTTTATACTAAAACAAAATGTGAATTTAAAAATAGAACTAAATCTATAAAACTGTTCATAGTTTAAACCAGAACAATTTCTGTTAGCGGTGAACTTGAAATAACTCCTTTGCTCCAAAATGTAACAGTTTGACCTCCTGAAGACATTTTCTTGAATTAATATTCTGGAGGAAAAGATGAATAAGCTTTCATATTTCATTGAGCTGTTCAGAAAAAAAGAAGGGGTCAAGCCGAGGAAATCAACATCTAAATCAGCATATTCTCACCAAGAATTTTTACAGCAGTAAACAGAGCTGTTTACCTGTTCTCTTTTGTTCTGTCTCCAAACTTGTCAAACTGACACATTTCAGTTACTCTTAAATTGGCCTTTAAGATTTTTTTTTAAATGTCAGATTTAGAGATAGAAATCTCCTTTTTTTTCAGATTTAAAAATAGGCTTTTTATACGTGTCCGGGAGAAGAAATGAATGGGCTGTGTTCCTGAGACCTTAAAAATAAGGAAAATATAATTACACCTATTGCTGTTGAAACAATCATAAGAAACCAGAGGAACTTGACAAGTTAGAGATGGAACTTTTCAAATCCTCCCTATTGGTTTTCTAATTTTTAATTTATTTCTATTGGTCTAATATTTGAATAGGAAAAAGGAAGAAATGCAGTGCAAAAAAATATAAAATATAATATATATGAAAGGCAACACAGTTTTTAAACCTTGACATGAGGAAATAACAGTCTTTCCATTAGATTGATTAAATGTCAATTAATAAGCAGGCAGCAAATGTATTAGCATCTGGGATGGTATTGTCTTTCATCATCAAAGAGTAATCTCTTTTGCTATACAGATAGTCCTTGATCTATGATCACAATGAAGGCTGCAGGATCCAATCATAGATTTAGTGGTATTTATAATTCCTAAAGACATAAAAGTATATGCAAAAAAGAGCATTATGTATTATCTTTGGAAGGCTACAGATCCATCTAGGAAATAGTCATCCTGGCTAAATTGTGTGTCAGTAAATGCATAAGTGAACAGAAAGCAACATAGTCTCTACATAAAACTTAAATATGACATCTTTTTGCAAACTTGAATGCCTACTTATTTATATGAAGTTGTCCAACAATTCAGAAAAAAAGAGAACAATTTATATATTCACAATGAAGTCTGTAGGGGAAATAAAATTAGCTAGAACAATATTACAGTCTTGAAAAAGACCTAAAACTTGATTAAAATGTCCAGACATAATTAAATCATGCACAACTAAAATGAAAAGACATTCAAACCTCTATGAAAAACACCTTGATGATCCTTAGTAAGCCCATAGGAATTAGTAAATGCAGGAAAATCATTAAAATCAGTGTTATTTAAACAATTAAATATTTCTGAATCATTTATTTCATATTCCACTACAAATATTGAAACATTATTAATCAAAATGACTATTTCCTTGTAGGTTTTCATATTCTACTCATAAGTATCTAAGCAATCTATCCCTTAAGTAAAAAGCTTTGACTTATGAAGGATAATTTTTTTTAAAAAAAAAATTCTGACTGTATATTGCTCAATTTATTTAGATACTTAAATCTAAGGCCTTTTACATTTCAGAAAATGACTAAAGATGACATAAAGGAATTGGACATTAAAAACCTATATGTAAAATTCTATTTCCATAAGTAAAACCATTCATCCATCCATCCAAACTGAGACAGACTTTAAAAAAAGAAAACAAAAATTGTATAGAAGGTTGCACATTGAAAAAGCAAAAGCAAAAGCAAAAGGTTTTTAAAAGACCAAATGAAAAATATGAAGCAGAAACAAAAAAGAAAAGTAGGAGAGCAAATGGTAAAGTATCTCTAGAAGCAACATGTTGAAACCAGAGTTTCTTGCTTGTCCCCCAGCTAAGACGGTCAATCTCTCTTTGGGAAAAGACAGACTGTTTACAGACTGACATTATTTTTACACAAATAGACTTTATAAATGGATCGTGGGGGCACAAGTATCAGAATTTTCAAATTGAGTAGCCTTTGCTTCACGTGAATCAATTCCTATGGTTTTTAATTCCACTATTTTCTTCTCTTTTTGCTTTTGCTCAAAAATGTCTGTTTCATCAACACATCCCACTGTTTTTATCTGCATAAATTCAGTCATTCTATAAAAAAAAGTAGATCATTGTAAAGAACTTTTAAATGATAAGCAAATCCTGACAACATTCTTTCTTGGTGACTTTCTCTGTTACTTTTCATTTGGGCTAAGATGGAGCTGTCAGTAAAGTTTTGCTGTTCCTATGTTCTTCCTGTGAAATTGTACAGATCAGCAAACAGATCTCACAACAATAATAAAACTATACTTTATTGACTAAGTATATAGAATCTATGAATAGAGCTATTACTAGAACTAGTAATATAATCTTGCAAGTCTCTATGGAGATTCTCAGGTCATGGTTGTCCCAAACTGAAGTTAAAACTGAAGAAGGATGAGAAACGAAACATTTTCAAGGAAAAATACAAGAAAGTTCAGTGCCTTTCGAAAAAGCACCTTTGGGACAATCTTGCAAGTCTGACTATGTTTTCTGATCCCTCCCTCATATATCTCAAGGAGTCAGTGGGGAGCTAGTCTCTCATTCCAATACTGTCCTTTTGTCCTGGGCATAAGGCATGCATATTTTGTTTGTTTGTTTGTTTGTTTGTTTGTTTGTTTGTTTGTTTGTTTGTTTGATATCCACCTTTATTATTATTCCTCTTCCTATTTTCCCCACAACAATAATAACTCTGTGAGGTAGGTTGGGCTAAGAGTGATTGAGCCAAAATCATGCAGCTGGCTTTCATGGCTAAGGTGGGACTTAAACTCACAGTCTCCCACTTAACCACTAGACCAAGCTGGCTCTCAATGCATGTGCTCCTGTTGTTTCCTTAGTGTCTCCCCTATCACTCAGTGTGCACAGACACTCCCAGAATGAAATTAACCTCTATTTTTGGATGAAATTTTACTCACCATGTAATTTTTTTCAAACTTATGGCTTGGGAGGGCGCCTTTCACTTTAAAATGATTATAAATCCAATAATGTTTAGGAAATGAGGTTGGATGAACCCAGTGTCTTTAAAGGTTCCTCTGTGATTGAAAGCTTGATGGCTTCTCTTAATTCCTGGAGCTTAGACCTTTGGGTCACTACTATTGTGAGGTCTCACCATGAGGGCCAGCCATTTGGGACATAAGTGGGTAATCTCTCATCCTCTCCTTGTCCAGGGAGATTCTGTAAAACTAGGCTTATCACCTAGTTTTTTGTTCCTCTAGAGATGTCTTAGCTAACCATTGCCTCTCCTGGAATTCCAAAAACTCCAGAATGGAGTTATAACTATGCATGAGGATGGAAACCATAAATAACCTGAAAGGGAAAGCTATTACTTGGAACTGCAGCTGCTTAATGGCCCATGACATCATTTAAAGACTGCAACCAGGAGTGCCAAGATTACAGTCATTACCTTCTTCACTCGATGATTGAGATTCTGATGTCAGTTGTAGTTGTAAGTTAAAGACTACCTGTACTTTGTATTCGAGTTTGCTCTATTTGATAACAAATGCCATTAAGTCTTTGTGTACTTCTTTTATGTAATTGTAAGGGTCTCTCAAGTCCGGCTTCATGTCTTTTGAAAAAAAGCTTAGGGTATGTGAAATAAGAGACAAATAATAGTAGTCCCTAACAATTATCTGGTTCAGGAATCCATAATCATGTACTGTCTTCAAGAACCATCTCCTGTAGGGATAGATATTGTTAGTATAGGCACTGGAGATTAGGAAGGTTGAATAAACTCTTTCTTCAAACTGTCATCCAGCAATTCCTTCAATGTGGGTAATTCTTGAGTAGAATCTGGTACGTCTAGCTGGAATCTGGACTCCTGGTTTCAATTTGAAGGTAGTTACATGTCTGGTAGAGAGGTAATACAATTACCTTCTCTTCCTCCTCAAACATATCCACAAAGTCAAGAGTATTTTTCTGGTAAGGTAGGAGAGTCAATGCACCAAACAGGTATGGAGAAGGGTGAGAGTAAAAAGCTTCCAATCAGTGTTGTTGACATTTCATTGATGGAAAATAAACTGTCCTTGGCTCCTAATGCACATCTGGATTATGTAATTGTAGTCAACCAATCCTCAGCACATTGGGAATCTGTAAGGAAGCAAAAACATTGAGTGGCAAGAATTCTGTATGATTTCAGTTGTAAAGGGTTAGCACATCACAACCCAAGCCCAGCTTGTAGCATCTGCCCATCAATTGTTCTAACCAGCATTGGCCTTTCCAGCATCTAAATCAATAAATTAAACTTTTGTGCTGCAGCTCATTTATAAAATTGGCTGTTGCCTCCAAGTCTGAGAGTTGTTTTTTCCAACCTTTCTAAATACTCTAAATACTCTTCTAAAGAAAGAGTAACAGGAATAATAAAATATGCTTGCCTGTTGTCTGAGTTCTCTTGAATTGTCTGAGGGTCTCATGAAGAAGAAGAGAACCTGCAAAGTTTCCCAAAGCTGTGGCCTTGAGCAAGTCAGACATTTGCTTACTGTGCAGGCTGTAGATCCACATGTGCAACATTTTGTTCATTCAGAACTTTAACTGTACAAGATCTGGCTAGATGTCTGAGAGCTCCTTGCAAAGGCATTATCTGATATTTCTTCTCTGATTCTCTCCTGGAACAAAGTTTTCTTGATTGCTCCAATTTGCTGGGACTCCAGTACTGGATTTTAAAGAGGCCCAGGCAAATGGGGAGGAAATATTACAGAGGGAGAGAGATTTTATTGCTATTTCTTCTATACTTCAACTCTTACAATAACTATCTATTAACACACCATGTTGAACCAGCTCTTCCAAATTATCTGGGGTGCCTTGTGTCATCAGTTCATCTCTCAGCTTGTTAACAAGTCCTTCTTGAAACTGGTCAGGATAGAATGAAATCATTCCACCCCAGATTTCTAGCAAATTATTCCAAATTTGTTATAAGCACGTGCACTCTACATTGGCCTCGTTTGAGCTCTATTGCTCCTTCACCCTGATGCACCTGCTGTTCTCTTAATGGTTTCTGGCTAGTTTCTTCAAGGTCATCTCCATGGCTCCCTACAGAAATAGAGAGACATTATCCTTGTTTTCTCTGTCTTCTGACTTCAGAGCCATAATTTATCTCTCCAAAGCAGTAATTTAAATAAAAAAAGACAGAAAGGGATTTCTGTCTGCCAAATTAAGTAATAAAAAGATGAGGAGATAGCCCTTTAATATGGGAGAAAACCAAGTTCATAAATTTACTTTCTCACTCTCATTTATTGGGCTATTGACTGCAATAGAGGAAAACAGTGGAGGAAAAAAATATTGCTATTGGATGCAGCACAAGAAAGCTGGAAAGAGGGAGTTTGAATTGACAGCCATTCCCCCAAATCACTGACACTCTTTAAAAGGCCATGGAGCTGCCAAATTACAATCGGTGAATCTGAGCTTGTGCCAACCTGGGTTGCTAAGTACCAAACCAGCTTGTGCCAACGTGTGGCAGAAGATTGCCACAGACACTTTCAGACATTGTTATTGCATTTTTAAAAACTGTCTCTCCATAAAGGGGATCCATGAGGCTCAAACCAGTGTCTAGTTCACACTGAGTTTTCTCTGCATGGCTATTGGCCTGCCCAAAGTTGAGGAGGAATGCAGCTGTTCTTTTGAATTTGGCAACCTGCATGAACTGGCCCAGATTCTGCATATTAACAGGATCTTAGTTCTCTATTCTGATCCATAGCAGTGGGGAAGCCGTTTGGTTTGGCTTTTCAGTAAAAATGCATGAAGGATTTATGATTTCACAAAGCACATCAGCCTTGTATTAGCCAATCAGCCTGTTTGCTCTTTCCAAAGCAGTTTAATAAATAAATAAGGGCAGATTTAAACTAAACCTTGTCTGTCACATGCCCGTCTGTTAGCCAGTGATGAGACTATAGTGTGTAATTAAACAATCATTTATATTCTATGCAAGTGTGTGCCAAAACAATAAAGAGCTCTCAGGAGCCTTGTGCTGCTGAGGCATTTAATCCATGCACAGAAGGAGCTTGCTGCAAAGCTGCTTCAGCAGAATAGGGTTTCTCACAATGGAGCAGGGAGGGAGCGGGGCCGCATTCTTCAATGATTTGATAACGGAATAATTTAAGAAGCTAAAAAGGAGACAGTGTTTCATGGGTCAGATCCACTTTTTTTGTTTTGCTTGAGTGTTCCTGATATTTCTCCATGATATAAATAAAAAATGGCAGGAATTACTTGCTGGATGTACAGCCTATAAACATACACATCTCATAAGAGGTAGGTAGGTGGGTGTAGACAGACATGAAGAACTATGTCCAAATGTTTGTATGCATCATAACACTTTAATTTATTTTAAAAATATAATGTATTATGTACATTTTGTCACATGGGAACAACGGCATTGGTCTCATTGGTGAATGATCTCTGGAGGGCCCGGGACAGGGGCTATTCCTCTGTCCTAGTTCTTTTGGACCTCTCAGCGGCTTTTGATACTGTGGACCACGGTATCATGCTGC
>NW_015387104.1:86325-106331 GCF_001527695.2 Protobothrops mucrosquamatus
ACCTGGTTATTTCAGCAGGCAGGACTGGCCTAGGGGTATTTTAAAGGGGTTTTTAAATTAAATTTTTAGTAGAAGCGGCCAAATTTAAATAGTTATTTTTAATCTTTTTAAATTTTGTATTGTATTATATCATTGTTTTAAACTGGCTGTAAGCCGCCCTGAGTCCTCCGGGAGAAGGGCGGGGTATAAATTTAATAAATCTAAATCTAAGTTGAATTTTAACCAAGCACCATCTCTAAGATAGATAGATGATAGATAGATAGATAGATAGATAGATAGATAGATAGATAGATAGATAGATAGATAGATAGATAGATAGATAGATAGATAGATAGATAGATAGATAGAAGGATCAGTGGATGGAGAGACACACAAATATGGGAACTTCAAGGCAACAAATATAAGATTTCTTCTTCCATTTCTTTTTCTGTCCACAAACTCTATGAAATAGTTTGGACTGAGAGAGTAAGTGATCCTAAAGTCAATCAATGAGGTGAAGGACGACTTGAAACTCATTTTCCCCAGATCTAATTCCCTGGACATTGGGCCACATTGCTGGGGCTGACAGACAAAATAAATTTCAACAGTCTCTGCAGGATTCCTAATCCATATTTAAACACTTACATTTTTATACCAAGAAAAAAAATAGAAAAAAAAGATGGTAGAAGTTATGGTTATGGTTACCTTGGAAAGTGCTGAATTATCTGTGCTCAAGCAACCTTACTGGCTGCAATTAAACACCAGCTTTACCTAGTTAATTGAATTATTCTTTTTGAGTTTGTATCATACCCTGAACTATAATCTAAATAAACTGGTTTGTTTTGCAGAACTCAGTAAGTCAAAAATAGGTCATTCCCCTAAAACTACTGAAGTTAATAATAACCAAGTTTAACATGTCACATTTACTTGGCCTTGTTAAATATATTGTATGAACTAAGCTTGTGTCTATTTTTAATCAAAAATCTGAAAGTCAGCAAAAATCACTGGGCTAGGATTCGGGCTGTGATGGTGACACATGGACCCCACGTGAGAAATCAAGTGAATTGCTTAGGAATCCCTGGGTGCAATGAGGAGATTTCAGCCAGCAAACTGCATTGGCTTGCTGTGCTTCCCTATTTGGTTCACAGGGCATCAGTTGGGATTCTTCCCCATTTGCAATACAGTTAAGTCAGATAAATCACATTTAAGTCACATAAATTCACTAAGTTATTGAAGCACAGTTTCTGCTCTAAAGTACAATTTTAAAAGGAAAGGAATATAATCCAGCAGTATGGCAGCAGCGGTATACTGAAGACTCAGCTTCAAGCCTCCTGCCGTATCAGAAACATGGCTCTGTCTCCCTTGAAATGGAAAGAAAGAGCTATTGTACTCATATAGCAGACATATCAAACTCGCAATGTCATGTGACGTCGTGCAAAGTATCGGGACAGTTTTGCCATTGCCGGCAATGGGGTGGGCGTGGCTTCTGCATGACTCGTCCAGCCTATGGGCCGGCAGTTTGAGAACCCTGTCATATAGGATCATAATCACAAACCAATCAAGTTAGAAAGTTAAGTTGATTTATCCTAAGAGAACCATCATTTAACCCTGCCAGTAGAACCTGGAACCAGAGGTTTTAATTACTAATGCAAACATATTCTTTCCTAATGAGGTCTGAAATATGAATCACATTTTTATTGACTCATATTTCATTTGCCATGGTGGGTCACAAGCAAAAATTAAATGAGGTTCTCCTATTATTGACTGATTGTTAATTGGAATTGCATGGAAATAATAGCTAGCTATTCAGAATATCCATTAGCCCAGGGGTCCCCAACCCCTGGTCCATGGACTGGTACCGGGCCGCAGCATTCCAGCAACTGGTCCGCACAAGCAAGCAAAGCCCCATCTGTGGGATGCAGGCAGCACACAAAAACACGTAGTCTCCAGTCCATGGAAAAACCTTTCTCCACAGAACCGGTCCCTGGTGTCCAAATGGTTGGGGACCTCTGCATTAGCCCCTCCAAACAATGGGCAGCAAGTACATGATAGTTGTGCCTTATCTGCTTTCTATTGTATCATTTTGATATTGTTCATCTTTGCTACATATCAAGCAGGAAAGCAAAAAATTGAACAATCAAATAGATCTGCACATATTCAGAATTTGGAATGGGAACAGAGTTAGGTGATTTAATCCAACCTCTGTTGGTTGGAAGGGTGCTTTCAATTTATATGACTTTAAATGATGATGGAATTTCTCAACATGCTTTTATTCAATATTTCCATTCATTTGGGGCAGAAATAGAGTCTTTTTCCAGCAGTTGAAAGACGGTTGACAAATAAAGCCGTGATGGCACAGTGGTTAAAATTCAGTATTGCAGGCTAACTCACTGTTCACTCCAGGAGTTCCATTCTGAGCTGCTCAAGGTTGACTCAGCCTTCCATCCTTCTGAGGTCAGTAAAATGAGGACCCAGATTGTTGGGGGCAATATGCTGACTCTGTAAACCGCTTAAAGAGGGCTGTAAATCACTATGAAGTGATATATAAGTCTAAGTGCTATTGCTATTGCTAAAGATAACTCTTTCATTGCTAGGAAGAAATAAATACTGCATACTGCAAAGCTTACTACATGTAACCTAATGTTCTCCAAGGACCAATTCCCATCATCACAAATCTGGATAGGGAAATGTAGACATAGAACTCAAACAATACTAAGGACAAGCAGTTTGAAGGACCATTCTTGTACTAATACATTACAGTAGGATGAAGCAAATAACACTGAGGTTGTATACATGTAAGAACCATAAGAATATAATGAGATCTATTGTAAATGGCTAAGAAAATGAGTTATCAGTTTGGCTTCTACTATGCTTTTTCCAGTTCTCATTAAGCTTCTCAGATGGATCCATAAGTGTGACATAAATGATGCTCCTCAAAATTCATTGTAGCAAATATGAGTTTTGAGGAACTCAGCTGTTCACCAAAGGTACAAGAAAGTCTTTCTTGAACAGCATTCAATCCTAATGAGCACATGAACAATCATATGGAAGTTGTTTGCTATTGCAGCCTTCCAATATACTTTTCTGATGTTTGCAGTGTAATGTATAATCTCATGAGCTTTTGGATGGCTCTCAGAGTATTTTTAGGATGGGACAGTATTGCCTCTCATTGACAAAAAAGAGCTTTATCAGAAGGATGACATGTTCAAGATGAAAGTGCCACCGATATTATATTCCCTGAAAAGCTGCAAACCTAAATGTACTCAAACTACGAAGTCCTCCAAAGGAGTATAGTTTAGATCCACTGGATTGTGGGGGTTTTTTCTTCTAAATTATGATTACTGTATTTGACTAGATGTTCTAAATTTTTGGCTGGAATAGTACATATTTTTAAACAAAAATTGTTAGTAGCTGTTGTAGTGGGAGTAAGTGGGAGTTTCCAATCAATCCATTGACCTATAAAATCATACCCTAAGGGCCATTATCTTGGACACTTACTGTTTTAATTATTAGTTGTATATTTTAAGTTTGGGCAATTACCTTGGAAACTGAAGATAGAATAAAAATATTTTAAATTAACTAACTGGCATTCTAAAATTCCTGAGTCATCCATCTCTGATTTTCCTGTTCTTTCTCCAACTACTTTCTTTGTAGACAAAGAAAGAGCAAAGAGTTATTGTGATAATTCTAACTCATTCTTCTTGTTTTTTTTTCCTCTTTTTTCTTTCTTTTTTTTTCTTTTTCTCCTCCAGGAACCTTCTGCATAATATCACTGTGCACATGTGTAGCTGGAATCAACTTTGAGCTCTCCCGATACCCCCGGTACCTGTATGGACTCCCTGATGACATCAGTCATGGCTACGGCTGGTCCATGTTTTGTGCATGGGGAGGCCTAGGTCTTACTTTGATCTCTGGCTTCTTCTGTACCTTGGCCCCTTCTGTTCAACCTGTCCCCAGGACCAATTGCCCCAAATCAAGACCTGAGAATGGGACAGTGTGCTAAGACAAGTACAAACAAGCCTATAAATATACATATTATACATATATAAATATAAATTAATATACATAAACATATATTATATATAGATCTCAAACAGTTGCCAGTGCCATGGTAGAGTGGAGTCCAATGGGGCCCCTACATCTTCTCTACAGCTTTGTATTGTTCTTGTTATTTTTTCCTGGAGAAAGGAATAGCTTTTCGGCAACATTGCTCTTCCATTCAGCTCCTAAAAAAAAATCTTCAGCATCCCACTTCAAACATCAAACGAACTTATTGTTGCATCTGTCTACCGCCAGTTGGGTGTGATGTGATAGGGAAGGGGAAAGGGTATCTTGGTGAATCAGGTACTTTTACAAGGAGTAAAGAAAACAAAAAAAATAAAATAAAACATTGTATTGGGGAAATATAAACAATAAATGAACCTATTTAGTTACCTCTCTAAAATTTAACCTTCTCAAGGCCATCTTCAGAATCTCTCTGCTCGCACATGAATTAAAACAAAAACCAAAACCTTGCCTGTCCCATCAAAGAGGAATGAAGCAGAAGATTAAGGCAGGTTTTTTCCCTTTCTTTGCTAAACTTAAAAAAAAAAAGCCAAGATTCTTACAGAACAAAACGTCAAGTGAGGATCCTTGAGTGGATGTTTTAGCAATGCTGTTTCAACTTTCCTCTGCCTTACAGCCAGGCTTAATTGACAAGGCTGAACTGCTGGCAAAAATGCAAAGAGAATGCCTCACTGAAAGGCTGTGTGGTGCGTAGTGTATAACTCCCCCTCCGTCCCACCTTTTTTTTTTTTTAAAGTAAACCTGGTGTTTCCATGTGATCTTCTACCAAATTCTCCTCACTGTGATTGCAACAAAAGGTGTCAAGACTTACGCATGGATGAGGAAAAGCGTGTTTGGAGGCTGCACGTTTCAGTGTTTGGATTTGTTTCTGCCTCTGGTCTCCCCTTGCCTTGGAACAGCAAGAACCATCTGATGGTGAATAGAAGCCATTGTGGGTGGTATAGGGAGGGAATGTGGGTTTTGTGGTTGTTTGATCATCATGTGGGCTGTGCAGGAAGAGCTCGGGCAGATGTTGTTGTTGTTGTTGTTATGCCATTGTTTTGTTAATTACAATCATTTGGGTAAAAGCCATTGCAGTGATGGGGAATACTAAGGAATGGTAATAATAAGGATTGTAATACATGGTGCTCCTTCTTAGGCCCATCTGCACCAAGATCAGATATCCGTACAATTACCATAAACTACCTGATTTTCTGAGCCTTCTACTTGCCACCCAGAGTTGTTTGCTATGAGATGGGCAGTAAATAAATTCAATAAATAAATAAATAAAGATGAGGAAACTTGTAGAGCAGAAGGCATTGAAAGGAGAGACAGGAATTCCATTCCTCATAAAAACAAAACTTTTGATTCCGCT
This sequence comes from Protobothrops mucrosquamatus, assembly GCF_001527695.2. Classification (NCBI taxonomy): domain Eukaryota; kingdom Metazoa; phylum Chordata; class Lepidosauria; order Squamata; family Viperidae; genus Protobothrops; species Protobothrops mucrosquamatus. The sequence continues at coordinate 91,724 of NW_015387104.1, forward strand.
TTGATATTTCCCTTAGAGGGGGATTGTAAGGAGTGGTTAAATAAGTCAAACTGGCAGCTGAAATGGTACGATTGAAGATTTGTCTGTTTGTATGTGTGTCACCCATTAAAAATGGATGGAATTTCCACACACGTTTGTGGCCACCACTTTGACTTCTTTGATCACCAAGTATGCCCCTATACATACATACTTTTCATTTGTTTCTTCTCTTTTCCTTATTTCTTACTATTTCTCTACTTATTTATACCTAAGTCCTCCCATTAAATATTCAGGCTAAAGTTCTAGAGACAGTTAAGGTAATGAAAATAACAACTTATGATCCAGAAAAACCTGTGATCTGATTAATCCTTATGGAGATTGGCATAGAGAGGGAAACAGGACAATGGAATAGACACACATACTAATTGTATATAATAATGAATTTCAGAGGGAAATGCTAGCATAACATTGGAGGATGGATTTGCCAAAACAGATGAACCACACTTCTATTTTTAGTACCTCGTGATATAAAATAAAACTACCAATACAGACAAAAGACAAAAAGCAAGCACAGATAGCATATAGACAGTCTTTCCAAGTATATTCTGAAGTATTTAATCCACATAGCAACATCTTCTTGATGTCTCTTTTGATTGTAGCTACACATGCATATAAACCATGTGGTTACACTGTGTGGGTCCACCACTCACCCTTGGATTAACCATTAAGCAAAGGAAGAGCATGTTTTTAGGGCACCAAGGGAAGAGGGCACCCCATCATTTTGTCCTCCCAGCTATCATGCCCTTAATTCTTTCACAGTTGCCTTTGACTTTGGTTTTCAGCATTGAGCCTTAATGTGTCAGTTAAGCAGTGGAAGGGCCAAGGGCACCATAGTTGGGCTCTGCTTAGGGCTTCATTTACCTTAATCCAGTCCCGCTACCATATAAACAAGTGAACTGCATAATTTCTCTCTTGCATCAAAAGCACAGTTTTGGGCTGCCTGTAAGGGCATTTCCATTAGCATCAGCTTCTACCTCTGGACCCCAACTTTCAGTCATGCCACTCCACATGTGTCTTTACAGCTCATGAATCAGAAACATCATGAAAGGATGCTCCATATGGCTAATGGGGGAATGCAAAACTTGGTGGTCTTGTCACCAGGGCTTTTTTTCTCATAGAACGCCCAGAACGGAGTTCCGGCACCTTTTTTGGATGGAACCTTGTAGGGTAGGCAAGGAGGGTTGTATGACGTGTGTGAGTTCCAGCACTTTTTTTTTTTTTTAGAAAAAAAGCACTGCTTGTCACCATCCTTGTTTTGCAGTAAAGGGGGGGGGGACCCTATACACTGCACAAGGAAGGAACAGCAAATATGTATTGAAGAAGTTGAGGGAATGGTAGCAAGGCATCACAAAATGGAGGAGTGTCCAGGGAATGCAAAAATGAGATGAGGCAAGATTTCTAATCAATGGGAAATAGGTTGCTCCTCACCTCTTCAGGAGATGTTGCAGTATTATCTTCAGCAGTGATGGACTCAGAATTAATTAGTTCAGTTGCAGAAGATCTCAATAAGACTGACAGTGTGTTACAGAGACAGTGGAATAATGCTAATCCTGCATCAGGCCGGCTCATGTAAATAAGGTTTATTATTTAGTGGATCAAATTATTGAAACAATTGGATGAAGATGGTCTTGTATACCATGGGGTTTGCTGAAATTAAATTGGATTAATTGAGAGTCAAAGCACGCAATAGGAAAAAAAAAATCCCAACAAAATTGTATCCTTTCTTTTGGCTGAAGAGAACCCTCAATGCAGATTTAGATCATGCAATATAAAATGAACAAAAATGTGCAGAATATTATAATTGCTCCAAAGCACAGCAATAGGATTCATTAACGGCATAGAATATTTCTGATGTGGAAGCAATTCTTCTATCCATTCTGTAAAGCTACAGGCCATCCATAGATTCAGGGAAATTAGAATCTGAGTAACGAGGTCATTCAAGTCTGCTGTGACTCAAGCTCAGTCCTGGTGACTTACTCCAGTTTCCTTGATTTTAACTGCAGGAGGTAAAAAATGTAATTGGTGCTGCAGACAGTTCCAGAAGCAAAGCAGAATAAAGGAATTCTCAGGAACTACTTTAATGTTGAAAATCTCAGTGATGAGATAAGAGATCAATTGAGAATATGGGTCCACCATCTTCTTTTTAACATTGGCAGAAAACTGGAATATGAAAACTGGAATAAATAAGTCAATGCAGTTTTATGTGCCTACAATTGATGCCAGTTTTCTCCAACCTATTACTATCCACCTATTTTAAGAGTTACATCCCAAGGTTGGCTTCCTTAAGAAGCATTACCTATGTATAACACAAAGACTTTCTGTCTATGGGGTTAGTGTGTTTTTGGCTGAATTTCATAGGATGTTCAATCATCAAGGTTGAAATAAGGGTCAAATGGTCTGAAAAAACTGGAATTCTGCAACCAGATTGAATGAGCTGAATTATTTGTGGCTGTTAGGAGATGGCAGGAAACTCAGATTCCTCATGCGAGCCACTTTTTTTAATATAAAATGTCCATCAGTTGAGTGCCTTTTTTCATATATTTGCCATTTATTCATAAATTTACTACTTTTAAAAAAAATGCAAAATATTAAAATGAAAGGATTTTTATGTTTTCTCCTTCAAATTCTCTATTGTAAGATCTTAATGTGGCATCTACAATATGAAATATGAATCTTGTGGCACTTTAAAGACTAAACCTATCAAGGCATAAGGAATAAAGATTCCTCAGAATGTCAACCATTGATGTGCAGGAGAGCAGATGGCAATGTCTTGCAGGTCATCAGAGCAAAACATCAGGAACCCACCAGGCCCAAATAAATTATTGGGACAGAACACTCCTCAATACAGGGCATTGTAGGTAAAGTGGTCTTGCTATCTTTGGCACAACAGCACAGGAAGTGTGTGTCCTTGTATAAAATTTCTTTCTGAGAAAAAGCATTTTCATAAAGAATTCGGAGAAAAGGCAACAAAAGTCCTTTTAGTTCAACTGATGGGGCATAATGCACCACCGGTATTTTTTAAAATAATTTTATTAACAAAATAAAAATAAAAACTAAAGCAAACTAAAAAAAAGAATAAAAATCAAAAATAGTGGAAAAAGGAAAAAAATGAAAAGACAAATAAGAAAGAAAAATAAGAATATAGTAAAGAAAAGAGAAATATATAATGAAATGACTTTCCCTTCATTACAGCAAGTATAAACAATTTTAATAATTTCTCTCTTTCTTTTAAAATACAGTAAATTATCCCTTCTTTCCAAATCTCATCTCCTATGTTTAAAAAAATCCTTAAAAATTCATTGTTTCAGTCCTTATCAGCAAAACCCATTAAGAGTTAGCAGAGATAAGAACAGATCTATTTTAACCTTGATCAAATAAACCAACTTTGTATTTCTTCTTTTTACTTTAAAAATCTTGTTCTTTAGTCATTTCAAATAATGTCCTAAAACTCTTCCATGATATATTTTAAACACAGTCTGTCTATAGAAGCAGACACTCTTAAAACTAACTTCTGGGTTGATTGTTCAAAACTATCCTTCAGCATGTTCAGTGTTAAAATGTTTTGCTTCATTCTGTTTTAGTCAAATTTAAGTATTCTCCTTTAATTGTAATCTTAAATTCCTTCTGGTTCCCTCTAGTGTCCAGCCTTCAAAACCTCATCTTGTATATATATCTATATTTTAAGAGAATTCAAAACAAAAGCAATTTCCCACAAGGATTCTTATCATTAATTCTAGAAACTCATTTAAAGTCTATATAGCCCCGTAGTCCATTTGTAATTTTGCAAATCAAAGTTTTAATCACTTTTTTGCTGTTTATTCAAAAAAAATATTTTTTAAGTTTTTAAACTTGTATTTAAAATTTGTTGCACTGAGGATTGAAGGAAATTCATCAGTGCAACACAATGTATCAGTCCAAAGGTTCCTAATAGTGGAAAAGCAGTTAAAAAGCAATTTCCAAAAGTGATTGGAAAAAGAAATATGTGAACCCAGTGTCCCTTTGAATAAATAAGATGGCTCATTTACATCATCTCACAGAGCTCTAAACCCGCCAGAGATCACTCCTTACAAGGACTAACTATCTGGAGCAGTTTTGAGTCATCTCATTTCCTCTCCTTGTCCGGAGAGGAATTACCAAGACTCAGTCTATTTGCTGACTCTTCATTCCACTGCGGTTGCTTTTAGTGCTTTCACCATTTCTTTCCCAGAAGGCTGGCACCTCCAGTAATTACGATGATGATCACCACTACTCTGAGTAAACTGGCATTTAATAACTGATAAAATAATAATGATGCAGCAAATCTTAATCTAGGTTTAAAAAAATTAAATAGGTGGAGTGATTTCTGAGATCTTTTATATGATTTGCAATATCAATTATATACACTATGATTATGCTGAATATTTAAAAAGTAGGAGCTCCCATTGTAACTGCATAAAACTTCCGCTTCACAGGAGCTGCAATACATAGCCTAACATTCAATATTAAAATCAGTGATAATACAGTCCCATGAATTCAGTTGTGCTTATCTGTGGCTGCTTTGGTTCAACCTGTGAAACACATTGAACTTAAGATTTTCAGGCAGCTAATATAAAAACTTAGCTTAGAGATGGAAAAACTTGGCAAAGGTATTGTTGACGATGCTACCATGAAATATGGACCTCAACAAAGAAAAGAAAGAAGTAAAATAGTTTTTTTTTTAAAAAAAAAAAGCAAAGTTGTCACTTCTGATCTTAAGAAGTCACAGAGCTGTCCTCTTTCATCTTCTCCTCCTTACATTTTTCTTAAGCAGGGGCTCTAGGTTTAAGGCCTTCTGCTTTGTGTTTGCATAATTGTTTCCTATACTGTATGAACATATGAGTAGCCCAGCAGATGCTTCTATTAAATGCTGCATTTGGTCTGTACCTAGTCTGATACCCTGCTAAAGGCAACTGTGATGAAAATATATTTTAATTGACATGTCACCATGAAGTTAAATGAAAGTCACCGGTGTACTTGTATATGTGCATACTTGTATGTAGATGTATATATGTAATTTTTGAAGAATTTCAAAGTGTTCAGATGATCTTATAGAATATTACTGTTTGGCTGAATGTGTTTAATGATGAATCTATGACTTCCCTTGGTTTCTTTGGGAAAATACTTTACAATGAAATCAAAATGGCCTCCCTCCTTTATCTTAGTCATAACTTGGGGGTGAAGGAACAAGGGGGTGAAGAAACTAACACTGTAACATGAACCTGAAAACTTTGGGATGTATAGTACATTCCATACTGTAATACACTACAGGTTCATTTTAAGGATCTCATAGTAAATCTGAATCTATGCTACAAAATTTTAATCAGATTTATGCCCATTTGTTATTGCGTCTCCCAAAGCCATTTGGGAACTGTAGTTTAGTGAGAGTGTTGAGATGTCTGTGTGAGATTCCTATTCTATATGGCCTTATTTCATAGTGCAGTTAGACCTTACTTTGAACTGCTGATGAATATCTCCAATTGTTTACCATAGTGGTAACTTACTATAGTGGTAACTTACCATAGAGTATATATTAATCATTTTGTAGATGAATTGATTTAACCTTGATCAGGTAGGATGAGGTTGATGGCTGTCCCAAAATATTTTGTTACCAAAAGCAGGGCAAGGTGGCACCTTTACTTCTTTCTATATAGAAAAATCAGTCGGAATAATACCTGAACTTTACATGGGCAATGAACCAACATTCACCCTATTTCTGAGAATACCAGATTAATATAGAGTGCATAGTTCTATCATTCAAGAGAAAGTGATCACTGAGAAATTGTTATTGTTGCACACTCAGCAATCCCTAACATCTGCTTCCAAAGACAATTGGCTATTTATGCTCTTAGGGCTGGTACTAGTGGGATGAAAATAATCTCTTCGCTGTTAACCATTACAGATGATTAGAGGTTCATGTAGGTTACAGTCATTTCAAGTAACCATTTGGTAAATCATTCAATATTTTAATCACATTGATCATGCAAAGATTTTGTGATCTGCTTCTAACTGAATAAAGGTTTTTACCACTTCACAGATCAGTTAATCTTGTGTGGTTATGGGTGGATAACAGTTTCTCTTAGAGATCATGGGTAAATCTCTTAAAGGCCTTGGGGCCACAAATGTCTCACTGACATTTTCCTTGGCACCATGAACCCCACTCTTCATAGTTTTAGTTTACTAGTAATCTTTTTTTTTTTTTACCAAAAGTAGGATAGATAGCATTCTATAAAGAAACTACCATTTTCAAATATAATCTGTATTCCCAACAATGCCTCTGTGTCTGACATTGATCCCAAAGCCATTCCATAGAAAATAAAAATGCTAAGAGTCTGCAACTCAGTGTTTGGAAATGAGCCTACCCATCCAGATGAAAGGAAAAAGTAAGCTAAGCTATTATACAGAAATTCCTGGGAAGTCAGAATTAATGGTAGTAAATCAGTGTTTTGTGATTAACTGTGCCCACCATAGTAGTCATACCGAGAAAGCTCCCAAAGCATGCTGTTAAAATTACAAGAGAGATCAGTTGTCAAAAAAGATTATAGGCTCTTGTATCAACAGTTTATAATTTAAAAACTCTATTAACTTCTCATCAATATTGTTGCCCCTGAATATCTAGCTCAACCATTCAATTTTTTTATCCCTCCAAATGTGCTGGGACTCCCAGAATTTCCAAATAACATTTCAGTTGGCAGTCCATCTTGCTATTCTCTCCTCTCGAGGCATTCCAGCTGAAATCCCTGTTCTTTAAGTTCTACAAGGTTGCAGCAGCTCTCGACTACAATTGTTTTTCATGAAGGGAATGCATATCTCTCAAGTACATTAGGAAAAACCGTATTTCCTCTCTCTTGCAGGAGTTAGATCCATCAAAAGACAATGTGTAAGTCCTAAAAGTTTTCCCTTGTAATTATCCAAATTTTGGAGGCCCTATGGATCGCGGGCACCATTTCCAAGTCTTTCCTCTCTACTTTTTTTTAATTTTAATACCTCTATCTCTGTCTCCTTTCTTTCATTCTCTCGTGAAATGCTTTATATAAATAGAAAAAAAAGCTTGTTCTATAAGTTTCATTTTCATATCAGTACTTTCCAGATGTGACTGTGTTTTTTTAATTCAAATGCCTGTAAAAATATGTACAAACTTAAAATTGTGAATTGGAGGGAAGGGGAGGGAAGGGGAGGGGAAGGGGTCCAGTCTTGAAATGAATTCAACAGATGAAGCATCCTAAAACTGTCTCACTGATTCTTCCTCTTTGTCAGTGAGACAAGAGGATCAGGAATATTGGCGCCTCCATTGTTGTTCCTCTTACTGTAGAAGTCACTGGTTCTAAGCAAACTGTTTGCATGTATTGCTGTCAACAGGAAAAAAAAACCCTTGTCTCTGAAAGCCTTGTAAGGTCTGTGTGTCATAATAAAGTCAATGTTATAAAAGTTAATGGGGAGAAAGTCAGAAAGAGAGGTTGAAGTGGTTCTTTCCAACACCTTCTTTCCCTACAAGTTTCCTAGCAGCAATTCCAAGTATCTTTTGCTCTTGAGTATCTGTCATCAGCTTCATTGTCCTTGGTCAAGATGCACATTTGCCAAAAGAGTTTTGTCCTTGTTTATCTCCTCAGCAAGTGGCCTTATGGTGCTGCTGAAGCAGCAACAAATGAAAGTTTTTACAACATGCTTTTACAACATGGTTTATGTTTCTCTCCTTTCATAGAAGGCCACTGCTGCGATTTTCAGTTAATAATAACAACCAATTTAATTACTAACTGAAAACCAAATGCTCACATTCCAGGAAGGGCATGGCTTCTAGTCCTCCAATTCTGTCATCTTGCAGCGTAGCAGCCAGTCTGCCCTTGCTATTAACCTTATCTCAGGAAACAAATTTGGGTGGTAAGGAGAGGAAAGAAATGGCAGTCCTTTGTTGCAGAACAGAGTTTTGTGTTTTGTGCACTTTGCTCTGTGTCATCTGAACTTGATTGCTAATTTAATGTGAGATGGTTCTGTCACTACTATTGAAGGATAAGTCAACTGCTGATCTAGTCCTTTGTCTCCAGTAATCACACTTCTTGAGTAAGTCCCAGCTCCGTTAATATAAGAAAGTTGAAACCATATGGTTGTCTCGTGGGGAGAATCTTAGAAACACCATACTTTATCTGCCCTTATTTTTCCTGTCATTTCTCTCTGTGATTTCTATATTATTCTGTTAGGGAAATGTCATGAGATTAAATGACCAATTTTAATTTTAAATTAAAATACCGAAGGAACCATAACGTGAGGTGTCTCTCCAAGTTGCACTAAATGACCTAAGGATGAGTTTATAGTTTTGGCAGAACTGAAATTTCTTCTGAAATACTCTGATTTGGAGTCTAGTTAGTAATGCATGTGTAAAACCAGAGTTCTTCCCCTAGATATGTTGGTTTTTACAAGCAGGGTCATTTTTTAAAATGGTGCAACTCACACACTTCAGCAGCCTAATTTGCCATAGTTGTTGCTGTTGCTGAATTTGCAACTTATCCTGTGCATCATGATTAAATTATACTTAATGGAGCATAGATGGGTCCTGAGTTGCATCCAGTTCTCCTTTAACTACTATGCAATTCAAGTAGCCTTTCCTTGATTTTGTGTTCATTCTGCACATACTGTAACCACCATCATTTCCCAAAAATATATCAGATGGAGTACAATTCAGTCATTAGATATGTGAGTTTGGAAACTCACACTTTGTATATAGGATGTTGTCCACTTGCCTTTTCTCAGTGAACAATTTTCAATATTTTTTTACAAATTCTTTGAAGGAATACTTCACATCAAAGTAACTTCCAATACTTCAGTTGAAAATATTTTTTTCACATTTATTTCCTACAACTCAAAAATTTAATTACATATTTTGTAACAAAAAATATGAGATGTGCCCCTGTAGAATTCATTTCCTCATTGGATCAAATTTGGCTTCTTAACTGGGTCACTTATTTCCCTATAACAACCCATCAAGATTCTGTTCTTTAAAAATAATACAGGCAGCACTGTCTTATCTGTCAACTAAACTAAGTCACTTTTGATTCAGTGGGGCACGCACCAAGTAAAAGAAGTTCAAGGTCAACACATTGTCTTGTTTGTAGAATGGCAAACAATTTTCAAAAATTAAAGAACATCTATAAATAAGGACAATGATAGCCCAAGGAGCCCAAAATAGCATCAGCTACTTATGATATGTCTGAACTAACACAAGCAACTATTGCAAAGGTTTTGACAATGCCAAAAACTGTGGGGAATCCAAATCTGTCAGGCAAAACAGTCCACGAAAGCAATTTATTTATTTATTTATTTCACCTGCCTTTATTACTTTATAGATAATTCAAGGAGGGAATATACATAATACTCCTTCCTCCTCTTAGTTTTCCCACAACAGCAACTTTATAAGGTGAGTTGGATTGAGAGAGAATGATTGGTCCAAGATCATCTGGCTAGCTTTCAAATTTTAAGGTGGGACTACAATTCACATTAACTCTCCTGTGAGTTAATGATGTGTTAATTATCCTAATTATGCATATTTAACTGGAAGTCAGTTGCCTTAATTCTGTATAAAAATAGGAATGTGCCCTTAATGTTTTATATTGTGGAAGCATAACAAATAGAACTGGGGTTTTGAGGATTAATTCATGGGTTTTATTTAAAAAAAAAAGGTAATTTGAGGCACCATTGTTGAAATATGGTGACCCTCAACTTCTAATTTGAAGAACATTAAAAGCATGTAAAGTTTATGAACTGCCCTGTCACAAAATATGTCAAAAATTAGAGACAACTATCTAAGATTTCAGAATTCGAAAAGAATATCCATATATAATCAAAGGAAAAGAAGGAGTTAGTTTTGATCTGTGCTTGAAAATGAGTTATAGATAAGAGGGCATGGTTGAGGAAGCTTGTTACAGAAGAAACAAGAAAGCTAAAATATCCTCATTTGTTGGCATCTAAGATTCACCTCATGAGAAATGGAACAATATAATTTACAGACTAGATTTTCTTCATAGCTCAGAACATAAGATGCACTAATTTTGAGTAGAGTGGATTGTCAATTGATCCATTCTATTCTCTAAAGATCTCCCTCTTGCTCTCAGATCTTATATCTATTTTTTCAGTCTTAGACATACTCCCACTCATCCTGTTTCTAAATAAGTTGATGTGAGATGCAGACTTATCTCTAAAAAGTTCTCATTTTTTGGAAAAATGCTTGAGTATCCATGGCTGAACTGACCCAAATAGCACAGTACACAGTGAACCTGTTCTTGGACTCCTTGCAATGTAGATGTGAATGAATAAGATTGTGATTGCTATTATATAAACTTTAAGAGAAAGTTTGCAAGTTATATAGTCAAACTATTCTTGGATATTTTTAGAATGCATACATGAATACTTTTGCAGAAGATCATTGGTGTTCTGCATATAAAAATCTCCAAATCAGACAACAACCTTTTGGTAACAAATTTCTACACAATTATTCTGTCTCTCATGTGCACCCCCACATACATGTACATGCACATATGTGAATTTACCACTTTAACATAGACCAGTAAGAGCAGTGTGTCAAACCGCAGACAAAGAAATGTCAATGTTTCATCTTAAACTTCCCCTCAGTTTGCCTTCTCATGAAGAATAGTTGACCCTTGGTTGTAAGATAATATTCATAGTCCCAGTATATCTGCAGCCTCAGTGAATGCAAAAGGCATATACCTGTCATGTCACAGGATAGTCATATCTGATGTTTTGAGAACTGAGATGGTACTTCGCATTTCCAAGAGTTGTCAGGAAGTTAACCCTTTCATATAATTTGGGCCTCTCCCATATTACCCAGCCAAAGGCTGTTACTTGTGGAAATTAATACCCATCATGGCTGGAAACACAAAACTGGGGGAAGCTAATCTAATATTCAGGACATTTTCAGATGATTGGGACCATTCAATAGGTACTGTATATGTTGAGCTCATCAGAAACACTATCTTGATTCAGCACATTCAAAATGGAACTGAAAGATTCTGACAATGATTTCATGGTCTAAAACAGGGGTAGTCAACCTTGGCTCTTTTATGACTCGTGGACTTAGCTGGCTCAGGAATTCTGGGAGTTGAAGTCCACGAGTCATAAAAGAGCCAAGGTTGACTACCCCTGGTCTAAAATGTTGATAAATCTGAATCCCATCAGTTCAGTGGTGCCTTCACAGTTACCACTGATTATTCATATTTGGAAAAAGCCAAAATATTTAAAAGATAGGTGATGTATATTCAGAAATCACTTCCAAGTGTGTTAATTTATTTTATAAATGCTAAACACTTTGCAACTTACAAAGATAAGTAAAGACCACCAGTTATATAGAAGGTTCCACCAAGACAAAACTTTGTTTTGCTATGGATCTGAGCATTGCTGGTTGCCAACCTCCTGGAACGTTTATATGGTCAGTGAACTCTGTTAACTTTAATTGACAACAAACATTCTTTTTAGTTGCATTTCTTAAATGCATCAATGAATGAAACTCTGAGCTAATAAAGGAATAAATTATGCATAGCAAACCTCAATACAGTGTTGACCATCCCTCCCTCCCTCCCACCCACCCCCACTCCTTTCTCCAAGTCAGGTCTATTATTCAATTCTTTCCTAGTTTGCCTTTAACTTCAGCATTCATAGCAGAGGTCAGAGTAATTTCCTTGCGTAAACCCTGTTGGTTAGACTGTAATGCATCTTTTCTGGCTTCATGAAATGCAAGTAGCCAAAATGGCTTTTGGTGCTAAAAAAATAAAATAAAAAATAACATGAATTAGTATGTTTGATTCTTATTCTGATATGATGTGGATAACTGTGTTGCTTGATCTTTTTACAGCTAAAGCTCCATCTTAGTGCATCAACTTCTTCACATTATTGGGTATAACAATGATAGTTGTATGCAGCAAAGCCCTTGTTTGGCTTTCAATTCTTGGTCCCACAAAGATCCATCTGGGAGCTTTTTGTTTATTAGAGCAATAGAGAGGATTCCAGGAATGTAAAAGGACATTTGGATTTGGGGAAGACATGCAGTATTTCAAGATTTTTCCTGGAAAGAGAAAAAGAAGAAAAAAAATGGAAAAGAATGCTGAGTATTACAGGGTTTGATGGGGGTTAGGTGGGTGGAAAAGTAAACGAAACTGGCTGCATCTTGCTTTTTTTTGTTTTTCTTTTTGAATTCACAGGACATTCTGTAACTCCATTGATTTACAATATTGTCTGGTAATTAAGCAATTTGTTTATGGAAAAAATGAAAAAGTAAACTGTCAGTTGTGGAATGTAAACTGATTAAACAATTAAATAAAAGGAAACCATGTTGTGTGTTTTAACCCTTGTGTTTGATTATTTCTTTATAGTTCATCCTATCCCACTGGCATGCTAGCAGCTCTTGATTATCTTTTATTCCCTCTAATAATGCCAACATTTAAGCCATTATAATTCCCCATCCTATCAGGGGAGGGCAGGGGAAGACTGAGAATGAAAAAGGTGTTGCACTCAAGATAGGTATTCTTTATTGCAAATCACCAGCCCAGTACCTTGAGTGCCATTATAATTGGGCCATTTTTTGTATGACAACCCCAATGGGGCTCACAAACGATGGAAGTCACAATGTGACAGTCACATTTGATCTGCGGCATACACATCATCAGCGTCTTGACATTTTTTACCATAGTCTGCAGGCAATCCTAATGCTGATTCACTGCTGGAATATGTATCTGCAAGGTTTATGAAATAAAACTGGTAGATTCCTCTAGCTTTCTACTCTTCAGTGCCCTGGATGTCCCAGCCAACAACAAGTATCAGCAATCACTGAATTGATTTGGGAACAAGAAAGGATTTGACAACCTTGAGTTTCCTGTCCCTTTCTTTAGCTAAAAATAGGAATGTCAATCATAAAGGGAGCCGAATTACAAAATAACATAACAGGCTCAGAAATGTGCAAAGTATACCAGTGTGGATGCTCCCGAGTTCATAGGGTTAGGGATCTAGTTGGAAATTGTCTCACTGACATTAAATTAAAGCTTTAGGCAAAACATGATGAAGAAAATTCCTTCCTTCCTTCCCTCCTTCCCTTCTTCCTTCCTTCCTGTAATGTTGACTGCCTAGGATTCTGTATCATTTCATAAGTTTCCTTTAAAAAGCATCTCTATCATCACTCTTCGGACTCATTTCAGTTCAGCTGTTTCCTCCAAAGTACTTAATAATGTCCCATAGTCATTATAGCAGGGGTGTCCAATGTTGGCATCTTTAATACCTGTGGACTTCAATTCCCAGAATTTCCCAGCCAGCCATGTTGGCTTGAGGGATTCTGGGAGCTGAAGTTCACAGGTCTTAAACTTGCCAAGGTTGGACATTATAGCCTACTACACAAAGCTCCATCGTTGCTAGTGTCTTCCACCAGATGAAATGTTTGCCAGCAGTTAAGCATTTAATGACAAAAGTGCCAGCTTAAATCCTGTTAGAATGAAGAGTTTCCTGGGCAGGGGGAAAAAATCAGCATTTGGGCTGAAACAAAAATGTACAAATCAGCAACAGAAATATCAATTGTCAAATGCATGAATTTATATTAGCTGGCATGCATCATCTTTTAATGGATCTGAGGAAAGTTTAAGTATACAACAAAACAAAACAATATCTATTTCAGCAGAAAAAGTAATCAATCAGTTACCAGCAAGACAAGGAATATTTTAAAAATTCTTTTGTTCACAGGCAGCTGTAGAAAAATAAAAGGAATTACAGATAGATCAAAGTGAATTTTTGGCATTGTGATACCCACTAAATATTAAATGGTCTCATCGTATCTTTTGTTTGTTGTGTGGCATGAGCTCCCTCATAAGGTTTCATAAGATGTTTTTCTTACTTTAATTCCCAGATAATGTTCTTAAATATTATAATTTCCAAGGCCAGCCCTGAGATTAAGCAGAGTGTGATGGCTACTTCAGGAAGTTGATGTCACATGGCAGAAAGCGAGCGATTTTGGCTATACAATACAACCTTCCTTGTAACTCTGAGATAGTTCCTTAGCGTTGAAGTAAGATTTGACTATATGAGAATAGTTTATAAGGCTTATGGGGAAGATTTTGTTTTGCACTTCAGTAAAATGGTCGGGCAAAGCCTGTTTCACTGCATGGAAAAAGTGCCTTCAAGAAAGTACTTCATTTTGTACTTTGTGGCTTCTTTCTTTTGTTAGTGTGAAAGCAGAACAGAGATTCTTCTTCCTTTTGATATCAAAGATACTTCAGAATGTTGTCTCTGTTCATTCTAATATGAAAGGGCAGATATGCCAACTTCCAAGATTAATATGTTCTTCAGAAATTTGTTATTCACTGGTTTTCACACTTCTAAACTATTTTCATGCTGTTCTTGTCATTATAATAATGCATTTTAATGTGTGTATTTTTTCAGCAGAAAATGTGTATAAAAATATATGAGAGAAACTCATTCAGCCGATGAGTGATATGTGTGAACAAGTTTATGCTTAAAATGAATTCAGGACTTATATAAGCATTGGCTTATTCAAAAACAAAACAACAGC
>NW_015387104.1:106431-142510 GCF_001527695.2 Protobothrops mucrosquamatus
CCGCTTGTTGGAAGAGCCATGTCTTTAGGGCGCGGCGGAAGGAGGGGAGATCCGGGATCACCCGGATCTCTGGGGGTAGTTCATTCCAGAGGGTGGGAGCTCCCACCGAGAAGGCCCTCCCCCTGGAGGTCGCCAGCCGGCACTGTCTGGCTGACGGCACCCTGAGGAGACCCACTCTGTGGGAGCGTACCGGCCGATGAGAGGTAATCTGCGGCAGAAGGCGCAGAACACAAATAAAAATTCAGCCATACAAATATGAATATATTTATGTGCATATCCATGCATATTAAAACAATAATCAATATTTTAAATTATACTAGAGGAAAGTCTGAAGTACAATTTAAAATGCAATATGTTTTTACAAGAGTTTTTACGCTCAGAAAGAAATTTGGCAATTATAATGGGGTAAATGCTAAGAAAAAAAAAGACAGATGTTTTTCAAAGATTTTTTTTTTTTTTTGAAAGGATGGCTTTTAAAAAGAACCTTGCTTTCTGTTTGCTTTGAACTGTGTATCAGCCAATGAGAGATAGTGCTTTTCCTTGAAAAGGAGCAATAGTGGAAGTAAACAGTGAGATGGAATGTGAAAGTGAAATGGATGAAACTTAAACTGATTTGCCCACATCTCTTTATAAATTTACCTGCTAGATCAGGCTCTTAACATCATTGACCAATGATATGGTGTCTCACCCAGAGTTTGATAAATCCTACTGCCATCTTGGCATTACGAAAAATGACCATCACCAGAGGACAAGAGTCTACCTCAACCTGGTTATCTTCCAGACATTTGGATTTCAACTCTACAATTCATATCAGTGTTGACACTGGCCAAGGGATTCTGTGGAATCCATCTTCACATATTTGAAAGGCACCAAAGACATGGAAGTCTGAGTACAATTTGTTTCTAATTGGTTTGGTTTGTGTTGGTTGTAATTGGTTTACATTCAGCTTGATATGTGCCAAGAACTGATGCTACAGCCTAACTCACACTGTGGAAAAATCAGAGTTCCTTCATATTAATTAATATGGCTCTTCTACTTAAGACACAGGCAGATCTGGTCCAAAGAAAAGTCAAAACAAAATCAGAGATAAAGAACAGTGGCTAGGCTATCATGCTAAACTGAATTGAACTGAACTGAACCATAACGAAACATTTTTTAGCTCACTGTTTTGTGTAAATCGAGCCCATGTAGCTAGCTTATTATTCACGTTATACAAACTAGAATATTGTTTTCATTATATAAACCATGACATCCCTCCTCTACTTTTTCCCTACAACAAACCAGCAGAGTAGATTGGAGTGTGAAAAAGCAAGCTACCATAAAAAAAAAACCCTCCCATTTTATAACCCTGTAATCCCATTATTTGGAGCGATTGGATGGAGCTGAGCATTTACTGCCTGGATGCTCTTCCTGACGCCACGTGGAGTTCGCAGCAGATATTTTTTCTTTGTGCAAAACAACTAAGAGAGAAACATCTGCCGCTACCTAGGACTGAATTCTCAACCTTCCGAGTGGGAGGTGAGCATCTTCATCACTAGGCCACCACGCCACTCCTGAAAGAGCAAGCTATCACATCTTCTCAAAATCAGGCCTCCTTTGTTTTATTCAATACCATACTGACTATATCAGAACTAGATAGTCCAGTTCTCATGCTTTGCAAAGATCTTCAGATAAACGAGTAGGTATGTGGGTAAGCACAGTCATGAGTCTCCCAAAGGAGAAGGAAGGTGGTCAAAGCAGCTAAATGACATAGGGAATGAATAACAAAAGGTCTTCAATTACTAAGTAATTGAGTCCATAATTTTTTTTTTCTAAAGGAAAGTCTCTTAAGGATAAGGAGAATCCATATCTGTTGTCCAGGACAATTTCCAGGTAATAGATATCTAGTTCAAAAGAACATGGATGTCTGAAAATATTAACCCTGTCTCAAAGTCAAATTAATGCATGTGATTCCTTCTTTCCAGAATAAAGACTAAAGGGGTCAACTGGAGTTTTACAGTCCAGATCTGGGATTCTGTTAATAACCCTTTGCAACAGCTGAAGATTTTCAGAAGTAAGTCCAAATATTTTGGCATGGAAAGAACAATAGTTCAGTGAATACCACCAAAACAACATCATCTGAAAAGTTTTCCCTGTTGTAGGGCTGCACACAGCTGCTGTTAGATGTGAAGCCAGATTATCATGCAAACAAATCTACAACTGAATGCTGCATTTTCCTGCTGACTATTGGTAGTGGCATAGAGAGTTCTCATTTGATTGGTCTCCATTTTCTTTCTTAACAGGAACCTCATAATACAAGTTAAGTCACCATGGACAATTTAAGTTTTGTCTTACCTGGCAGTTTACCATAGCAATGTTTTTCAATTTCAGTGCTGATGGAGGAATTCTGGAGTTGAAGTCCACACACCTTAAAGTTGATGAGGTTGATAAACACTGTGCTATTCAAACAATCTTCCATTCCATGAAAGTTTAAGGCAACACAAACTCAAAATATAGTACGTAGCAGTGTTTGTGTTCATGTGGGGAACTAGTTTGTAGCATTGTTTGCTTGTAGTATTCTTTCTCTTCATTGCTCTTTGCTCGTGTTCTCCTAGAATGAAAGCTATATCAGGTTTGCATCAGTTTATCCAGTTATGTGGAAAATAGTTGTGGACATTTTATGCACTGTACAGGATGCAAAGACTGGTGGAACAGTTTTAAAAATCAGGAAATTTGCTTTTGCTTGGGTTCACTAGATCCTCATGATTCAGCAACCTTACTAGCTCTAAGGAGGACTGATTGGATAAGGTCTTCAAATACTGAATTGAAGGAAGCCAAGCCTATTCAGGAAAGAAGTGAAGGTTGCTAAAATCCTTTATTTACAAAATGAAAATTTCAACAATTGTCATATCAAATACCACATGCATCTGTTTTGTATGTATCAACACATTTGGCCATGGTTAATTTTGTGGTTTAAGATTTGAATTCCATATGTTCCATTATAATATTTTATGGCTTATTTGCTTTACTTCTTATTGCTTTTCTTTATTTATTTTTGGTTTTAGTTATTATTTAATTTTTGGTTATGTCATTTTTTTTAAAAAAATGTATATTTTATTGATGATTTTACTGTAAACTGCTTCAAATGTTTCAGCATATAAATATAGTGAGTAAATAATGTGCACAGTAAATAAACCTGTGCACAGTCACAAATTGTGGGATATCTCCATGAATCTCTACGAATACATTGCCTGAAAAGTTCAGTGTGATATAGCTTCAGAAAAGTGTATACTGGTAGTTCTCGTTATGACCACAGCTAAGCCCAAAATTTCTCTTGCTGAGACATTTGTTAAGTGACTTTTGTTCCATTTTATGACTGTGGGAAGTCACTCCCCCGCCTCAGAGAAGGAAATATTTTGGGGAATATTTAAAAAGCAGAATATTATATTTCCCCAATGGAATAATGGAAAAAAAACTTAAAAGGCAGAAACCTCTCCCTCTCTCCCAGCCAGAAACTCAGCAGGCCATGTCTGTAGAAATGTAGATTTGATAATCCCATTCAGGAAGACTGAGGCCCCATTCATTAGCAAATACTACCTGCAGAAACCCATTAAAGGCAGGATCTTTGGAAATCCCTTGGGACAAGATTTGATAGCTAACAATATCAAGAGTGATAGGATTAGAACCAGTAACCCCTCACCCAAAAATCCAACACAGGATAGTCATCAGCCACAGCCTCAGAGAAGCAGGACATGACCTTTAGGACATCATAGGATTAATCCACCACGATCAGAATACCAAAAGAACACACTCAAAAGCTCAGGTCAAAGTTCATGCCACAGGAACAGGAACAACTCCAAACACAGAAGCCTAAGGTATAAAAACCCACCACTCCCAGCTCCATGTGGTCATCTGCCCAAAAGCCACATGCTGTTGTGGCTCTGCTCTTTAATAAACAAGAACCTTCTTTCTAACGCAGTCTCCATTTTGTTTATTCCCGGCTTGGACTGGATATTTCTTTCAACATGACCTTTCTTGCCATAATTGTTAAGTGAATCACCGCATTTGTTAAATTAATAACATGGTTATTAAGTGAATCTGGCTTCCGCATTGACTTTGCTTGTCAGAAGGCTGCAAAAGATAATCACATGACCCTGTGACACTGCAACCGTCGTAAATATGAGTCAGTTGCCAAGCATCTGAATTTTGATCACATGACCATGGGGATGCTGTAATGGTAAGTGTGAAAAATGGTCATAAGTCACTTGTTTCAGGGAAGTTGTTACTTTGAATAGTTATTAAAGGAACTGTTGCAAGTCAAGGACTACCTGTACAAAAGCATGATCTGGTCTGACACCCTAAGAGGCCAGACCAGATTCCGTCTGAATGTTTATCAAGTTTTAGATCATAACCCTAACCGGAACTTTTCCAGATGTTAGTCCCCAGAATTACAATCCCAGCACATCTGGAAGTTGTCAATTTGGGAGATGCTAGCCTAAGCTTTATTAAACCACAAAATATTAGCACAGAGATAAACATTAAATTAGGAACAAATATGCACTGCACAAAATTATGTTTATTTATTTAGTAAAGAAATTTATATAGCTGTCCAACACACACATAGCACACTTTTCTACTCACACAGGTTGGATCTACACAATAGATTTAACTGGAAACCAGGTCAGGCAAAATTCACCCAACATGATTTTTCCAGACCAGTGGTACATACAATAAGCTCAGGCAATGCATTCAAGCCCTTTCTAGATACCCTTTGCTTAGTCTAGCCTGGCTTGTTCTGCAAATGCAATCACAGCATGGGTCAAGTGCTGCAAAATGTGGTGAGACTGCAAGAAGAACAAAAGCTGCATTTCTGGTTGCCAGGCAACTGCTTCCGCCTGTTCCAAAGCTGACAACACCCTGTTCTCTTGCAATGGGGTGGAGGAAAAGAACGGCATGAAATGCCTTTGATTCTGCTTGTCCAGTAGATGAGCAAACACTCTCCCAACAACCAATGAAAACCCTGTGAACAGGTAGTAACAGCCAAATTCATCTCAGGCAGCCTAGCCAATCACAGCCTTCCGTAGTTCCTCTGTTAAAGGTGGCATAAGAATGCCCTTTCTCTCTCTTGCGCAAAGCTCATGTTTAAATCATTTTATTTTACTGTAGCTTCTTTTCAAAAGTTTCAGGAAAACAAGTTACCTGCCTACGACAAGCTAATTGTGTGGCTCTCCTGCTTATAGACAGAATCCGTTTTTGCTTAGCAAATGCCTAAAAATGTTATTTGAATAAGCATGTCCAGAGTGACATGAAGCTCGTGCAATCTGCATGCCTTAGAATGGAAAGTTATATGACCAAGATTTCATTGCTCCTGTTTTCCAAGAGACCAAGGAATAATTAGTTTGTATGTAAATTTATAATAATTTATTTGTATGTAAATTTATAAGCAAGTATAAGCACTTGCCTATAAGATCACTAAGAGTTGGACATGACTAAATGGTTAAAACAACAAAATGTAAAATCCAAATTTACAGACAGTTTTCCACTAGCTTTCAGACTTCATTGGAAATACTTTCAGACTTCATTGGAAATATTTTCAGACTTCATTGGAAATAGTTTCAAAGCCCACCTTCACTAGTTTCTTACCTTGTGATGGATTCACATGATACACTTTCCCATGGTTACTGAATCATAATTATTTAATAGAACTTTATAGCTTTACACTGCACATTCATCCATAAACCATGGATGTTTTTTCGTGGGGCCTGGATGGGAACAATAGACTTCCACTGAATACTGGTAAGATGGAGTGGCTGTGGGAGGGCCCCTCTGTGTCCATTTTTGGTCTTGAATGGGATTCCACTACACCAGACAGATCAGAGGTGTAACCTGGGGGTTCTGGACTCACAGCTTTTGCTCAAAGAGCAGGCAGCAGCATGGGTAGGCGGGCCTTTGCTCAACTTCATGTTGTGCAACAATTATGCCCTCTCCTGGATAGGGCGATTCTCCATTCGATCACTCATGCCCAAGTCATTTCCCACATGGAGTATTGCAACATGGGACTACCCTTGAAAAGTTATCTGGAAGCTTCCGCTGATACAGAGTACATCCTCATGAGCAATTCTGGGTGGCTAAAGAAGGGCAGGCACATGTAACACCTTTGCTCCGTGAACTGCATTGGATGCCAGTTTGCTTCTGGGTCCAATTCAAAGTGTTGGTTACGATCTGTAAAGCCCTACATGGCATGAGCCAGGCTAACTACGGTCCCATCTTCATCCCATTCAATCAGGCAGGGAAGGTATGTTGCAGAGTCTGGCAGCTAAAGAACTGGCAGGGTCCAGGAAGAGAACCTTCTCTGGTATTGTGCCCGCCCTATGGATCTTCTGACCACAGAGGTGAGACAGGCCTCCACTCCCCTGGCCTTCCAAAAAGGAGTTAAAACATGGCTCTGCATCCTTGGGTGGGGAGCCCAGAGAAGCATGCAGCTTTGGGGCTTGTTAATGCCCTGAGAGCCTCCCTTCACCTTTTAAATCAATTTTAATAGAGTTTTATTATCTTTGGCTCTCTCTAAATTTGTTAACATTTATATATATTTTATATATTTTAATACTTTGTTATATACCTCCTAGAGTCCCTCTTTGAGGGAGATGGGTGGTTCAGAAATCAATCAATCAAACAAACAAATAAATAAATGCAAGACATGCTAAACTATAGAGTAACTGGTTAGCTTGTGATTCAGTCTGTATAAAAGCTAAGGGAATGTGAGCTGCAAAAAATCAATTGATCCATAGATGCCAGCAGAGATACACCAGACACTTTGCTGCCATCTAGTAGTCAGATAGAGATAGATATAAATATATGATAGAGATGATAGATAGCTAGATACCCTAGATAGCTAGATAGATATAGAGATAAGCAGAGATAGATGATAGAGATAGTAGATAGATAGATAAGAGATAAGAGATAAGGAAATAGATGAGAGAGGGGGGGGAGGGACGGAGGGAGAGGGAGAGATGAAAGATATATTTTTAGTCCTCGTTTGCCAGCCTTAGGCTATATGCCTTAAATATTCTTCCTTAATTTTTAAAAATTAATTGAAACAATTCATAACAGGCTTGGGCATGAAATCAGATTAGTCTGGAGAGTCAACAATGGTCTTGTGAACATACACACACACACGCACACTGTAATCACACCCTGCACAATCCAAGTTGTGAGAGGCTTCATATTATGCTCACAATTTTTCTAGTATGCCCACCCCTCCATTAAGGTCGGGGACAATAAATTGAGCAAGAACCCCTGATCATAGTCTTCATCAGCATGTTGAAATGTGTTTAATTTTAAATTCTTTCTCATATGTCCATATGCAGCAATTATGCAAATCTATGTCCTGTTTTTATGTAAACCAAAGCCTTAGAAAAAGGTTAATTTTAGCTACTTGGAAGTTATTTTCTTCACTGCTGCTTTATCATCATATTACATCACATATTTCAGGTGCAAGGAAGGTGCAGATACCAAGAATGTGGGCTGAGAAGCAGAAGAACCAACTGTTCTTTGTATCAATCCTAAGACAGGAGAAAGCTGGTCTTTTCTCTGGGCGTGATTGCTATAGAATAAAAAGGTGCATGATTTTAATGTGCATTAGATTACCTACATCGATAATATTACTCACTGTATCCTTGAATCCAGTCGTGCTTCAGAGCTTCTTATTAACAATTACAATTAATTTCCCAACAAAATCTATTATTATGCATCTATCTTATGGTAATAGCAAGATTTATCAGCATCAACCCTCCAAGTGGTCAGCAAAGAAGCCAGTGTGGTGAAAGAAGCTCTACTCAAAATGGGAAAGAATTTGTGGCTCGGGGTTTACAGAAGTTAGGCCACAGAAATAACATCGAGTGGAAGCAGAATAGGGATTGGCATAGGGGACAGCTAGTTTTGCAATGATGTTGTTTTCTGCCAGTTCAAATATAAGTAGTTAATACTTCAATCTCAATCTCAATAGTAGACTTGGACAATCGGTAACAACCGCAGAGAAGGTCCTGTTGTTTCTGCTATGTTTTGAAGTGCCATCTTGCAGAGATTTGCAAGTAGATCTTCTCTGCAGTGGTGCTGGCCTTCAAAAACATTTCTCCCTGTGGTGGTTGTAAAGTCTCTCTGGACAAGTAAATCCAGGTGCATTGTCTATCCATGAGTTGAACTTGACTTGATGATAGCTCACTAAAGTTAGCATTTGTAGGCCCCTGTTGATTCGTTTATTCACCCAAGAAGCTTGAATCATATGCTTTCTTGATTGCATAGAGTTTAATTTGTTATTTGAATAGTTTTTCCCTCTTGTTTGTTTTGACCACATAGACATCTATGAGAGGTTTTTAATTTGGGAATATGGTATCTAAAATAAATACAGTACACTTATTCCTTTGTACAATATATGCAGGTTGAGGTGTTTTTGAGTTTCCTGGCAGGGAATTTTCTGGGTGTGGAAGTGAAATACACTTAACGCAGAGGCAGTTTCGGCCATGTCTCTGGCAGAGGTTTAGATTACAAACTCGGTTCAATATACCAAGAGGGAAATGGTACATTCAAGCACAAAGGAATTACATAAAGGCAGTGTAGTTCCCAATTTTACGGCATTCAGAATATTACACAAAATTCCTTTTCTATCCTAGCTTCCTTCTAAAATGCTTTTCTACGTAGAACTCATTGCTTGCTCATATGCAGCATTTGTTTCAGGAAATTCTTATTAAAAGAACAGACTTTACCTGAGGCAATGGCGATAAACCACAGGGAATAGTGTTGGTGTGGACCTGATATGTTTAGGGAAAACAACAACCACAAAGAACCCAATATCAACTCAATTTGACTTTGTAAAAGCTGGGGGGAAAGATTGATTCAAATGTATTTCAGCAACTGATGGGAGCAATAAATGTTGTGTGGTATACTGCAAACGCTTCTTTTTAAAAAAGAAAAAAAGAAAAAGAAAAATCTTTTCCAACACTGCATAGGGTGAATATATTTCCAGGCAATTTTCATTTGGAAGACATACTGCTGTCTGCCAATGTTCTGTTTACTGCTGGGATAAAGAATATTGCCTTCTTGGATATTCAGCACATGTAAGTATTAATGCCACTTAGTTTTGGTACCAACGCATAAAATCTGAATGTTAAATCAAGTTCAACTACTTCTTCCCTCCTTTTGAATGCTTTCTTTTGGTTTCACAGCTGTCTGCTCAATTTAGAACCACATGAACACACTTGAAGCTTCAAAACTCACCTGGTTTTGATTGCAGGGATAGAATATGTCCCGATCATTTGGCTCACATATGCATATGTTTATAACAAACAAATTGATTCCAGCTGTGACAGACTGAAAAATTGAGGAAACCCACCATTCAGGACAGATGTTGGCCATTTGTAATCTCCAAATCACATGTGACAACCATTCCCCCCATTTTTTTTCACAACTTTCTTCTGAATTACCACTAAAATTCAGTGTAGTTTCCTGGCATTAAAAAAAACCACATTTTTAAAAAATATGTCCAGCTAAAATTTATGGGGAAAGAGCGTAATGTAATTTAATAGAAATATCTTCAAGCATCTGAATCAAGAGAGGCAATCCTTTGTACACATTGCTTCTGAGAATATCAAATCCAATTTAAAATTGAGTTGGATTCTGATTCTGAGATCCTGCAATCTTCCTCTTTTAAAACATACATCTTTAAGGAAAAAGCATTATTTCCACAATGAGAAAAACCTGCTCTTGCATCATCCATTTGTTCTTTATAGTCTTGTTATTGTGTTTTGCCTTTCTAAAGAGATCCACCATTGTGGTT
Organism: Protobothrops mucrosquamatus; assembly: GCF_001527695.2. Taxonomy (NCBI): domain Eukaryota; kingdom Metazoa; phylum Chordata; class Lepidosauria; order Squamata; family Viperidae; genus Protobothrops; species Protobothrops mucrosquamatus. Next base: position 116,243 of record NW_015387104.1, read on the forward strand.
CCTAAGATAACAGGGAGGGAGAAAGAGCCATAGATAGATCATTAATTAAATGCCATCTTGAAGGAGCTTTCCATTTAAGGGACAATAGCTATGTTCTGCCCTTGACTAGCAGGAGATAGCATGCTGGCGTACTCTGTACTTGAAATATACAGGATTTCACTTGGCCAGATTTAGAATGTTGTGAAGCTACAAAGTGAGGGTGCAAAGTAGAAAGAGAATTTCATTGTACAAAATCTTTTGAATAGGAATGAAAACTGGCATCTGCAATTTGCAATTTTCTTTTGGCATCAGACCATACTAGAACTTTCCCTCATCTCTGCTACAAGGACACCTCCTCAGGGTTCCTATTAACTATTCAGCGGGAACAGTATTCTTTGGGGCAATTCTACAAATATTCAGGAAGTCTGAGGCAAAAAAGGGTCACCTTAGCTGCTACACATAAACAATGGCATAAGATGATATAGGATAGAGCTAATTTTAGAGCAGTGCAAATCCCTCATGTGGATGAAGATAACTGAAGTTAATTAATTTCTAATAATTAAAATGAATAACAATACTTAAAACTAATTATTTGCAAGAGAAGAGATAAAATAGATCCTATTTTCAGGTAGATCAATATTGTATGGGAAGCCGACTACATAGGAACAAGCTTGAGCAGGTTGCAACTTTCTCTACCATGGGGATAAGTGTTACATTTCTAATTAGATTGTAATTATTCCCCTAAATGTGCTTTGATATATATACATTCAGATGCGTCCTCTTTTGTTCTCTCTCTGTTGATGCATTTTCCCATATGACAGAGTGAGTAAATTTTGCAGTGTCCTCCTAAATAATTCAATCAATTGCCATGTCTTTATCTTGATGGGCAATGAACAAGTCACTAATGAAATGTCTCTGCTTTGCAGCAGCTCCGATTAGAGCATTTAGTTAGGGGGATGAAGTCACAACTATGCTAATGGCAGACATGAATTATGCATTGTAAGTGAATTGCCAAATGGCTGGTGATAACGTTACACAGTTATAAAAACTGATTAGGATATCGGTAATCAAGGATCATGCTTTGGAGTGAAAAGTAATAAATTCAAGATGCCAAAAGCCTTGCCCAAAACCATCTCTTTGCAGTTTGACAACCAAGACAAAAGACAAAGACCTAGGACAGGGGTAGGCAACCTTGGCTCTTTTATGACTCGTGGACTTCAACTCCCAGAATTCCTGAGCCAGCCAAGCTGGCTCAGGAATTCTGGGAGTTGAAGTCCACGAGTCATAAAAGAGCCAAGGTTGCCTACCCGACCTAGGAAAATGTCTAACAAGTTCTGGAATAAATAATTATACAGCTGATATTGATACGGATACTGATATAGAAGTTATTAATGGTTAATTATCACATACCTATAGATAGCAAAATGATTAATAATGATTATTCTTCTTTACTTCTTTACTATTCTACTTTATTATTCCAAAATTGCAACAATCAGCTTCTTAAATATTTCTCAATGCTTTATTTGGAAATGCTGCTAACAGATGGATTATGAATTTAATCTATGAAGGCAACTGCACAGAGCCCTGAAACCAAAGGCTGCTCATCTGTATCTCTTAGCATCCCTGTATTCACCATGTGGACCAGGAGATATAATTCAATAATATCTGAAAGTGTGGGTGCTGTCCAGATACAGGGCTGGCTCTGAAAAAAAAACCTCTTCATTTTTCTTCAATCACTTCTGAATTGCTTTGGATGGCTGCAAAAGTAAAGCTTTAAGTAAAAGTGGATGGCTTTAAAAGGGAAGTGAAAATTCAACAAGGCTCAAATTGTGGCTGCTAAGAAGAGGGCTATTTATCCTTCCTTAGTCACTGAAGCATATGACAATATCAGCTGCCTGGGAACAACAGCAGAGGATAACTAGCATCTCCTTGCTCACAGTTCTAAATTTCCCAAATGCATCTGGCTGACTGCTGTGTGATACAGGACATTTCCACATAACCAGGAAGGTCACCCCTCAAACCATCTGAATCAGCTTCATGTTATCCTGCTTATGGGAGGATCCTCAGGATCGTCCTCCATTGACCTCTGAGCTGGGAACATTTCCTCCTGCTAGTCAAGGGGAAAGAAAAAGAGGGTTATCTAGTTAAAAGAATCATCCGTTCTGATGGCAACAACTGGTTCAACTCTAGTTCCTCCTCCTCCTCCTTCAGCTTGGCTGGCCTGCTGGACCTGCATTTTAGATTTTGCCTACACAGGAACCAGATTGGCTGTATCCCTGAGCCATAGCAATGCATTCATTAATGGGAGTCATGACTATAGAAGAGGCAGCTGGTGAAATGCAGGCAACAAGAAGACTGAGTTGAGCATTCCAGAGTTATGGCTGAAAATCCTGAGCCTGCTAGGCTTGTGTTTCTTCTTTTGTAGAAGGAAGACTAAACCAGGATGTCCAATCTTGGCAACTTTAAGACGTGTGGATTTCAACTCCAATTCCCCAGCTGGTATGCACACCCCTGGACTAAACTGACTACCCCTAGCAATGCGGAAAAACAGCAAATACCTTGTTCTGTTGCAAGAATTGGGGGGCGGGGGGGGAAGGAAATATAAAGAAAAAAAAACCCAAACCTACTAGCCATGTGAGGGGAGATGATAGCAAGATACAGTACTGTATCACCGTGACTTGGCTAAGGAGACAGGCGAACCAAGCACAAAGAGGCGGAAAAAAAGAGACATTCTTGCTATATCCCACAGCTTTTCCTCTGGAAAAACGTAGGAAAGCTTGTCAATCAGGCCTGCTTCTCAAGACCTTTTCAAGCCACACAAGGATCAGCTCAGCACTTGCATGCGGAACTGGCCAGAGGATGCTGGATTAGGGGCCTCCTAGCATCTTTCAGCAGAACTGTTCTTAAGGGCTTACTGATAAAAAAAAACACTGGGGTTTTATGATTCCCTTACCTATGGGAAGATATTTGCTTTATTAACCAACCAACATGACAATAATAAAAGCTAACAGCACATACTTGACAAGGTGACACATCCACTAACCCACATCCAATTCTCAGAAAGACTTCATCTTTCGGTGCAACTCTTCTCTAGTTCCAAAAACACTGTTTTATTTGCAGAGATACTCCTGGCCCATTTCCTCATGTGGAGAGATCATGCCACTTTCCTTGATCCAGTGAGATTTCCAATGATTTTTAACTGAGGAAAGAACAACCGTTACAAGTTATTATTAACTCACAGTCACCTAAGAAAATGGCTGGCCAGCTGCCATAACACTATGGTGTGTAGGAGGCATTGTCAGAAAGTAGGTAGACATTGTGAATTGGTTTGTGCATTTTACTGCCATATGGGTTAGAATCTGAAAATAACCTTGTGGCTTCTAGGCTGTTTCTTACAGCAACAAACCAGCTGGATGTTCCTAAGTGTCTGAAATTTTAGAATAAGAAAATCCACAGAGATACACATAAATGAAGAAGCACTTGATGCATAAAAATAAAAATAGTTACTGTACTTCCACTTGTTGAGCCATAATGAGATGGGGGAGTAGGGATAGGGTAACCCAACACTGTGGTTTGTAAACTGTGGTTTATGCCATAGTTTAAATCACACAAGTCCAGCTCATGGTGTATTTGAGAAACCCAACTACCCATGTTTTAATGAGATTCATGAACACAGTTACATTTGCTTTTCAAGCTCCAAAATGAGTTGATTGGGATAGGTATGCATTGAAATCATAAACTAAGAGGTCCGTTTTTCTATTTGTTTTTCCCATAGCCTAAACTTCTAGAGAGGTTTTCTCTCACAAATTAAGTTGAAAAGAACCTGCTTGCTTCAAGATGATGTTACTGTACAGGAACGTTCTTCAAATGTGCTTCATAGCAAAAAAAGAAAGAAAAGGATTTTTGGCTAATAAGAAAGCAAGCATGGGAAGACAATGTTGTTTTCAACCAACTTTTTCCCAGTAGCCCAGGCAAAACGTTTATGCTTACCGAAGTTACAGAGCAGATACTTAGAGAAGGAGATGAAACTTTTAAGAATCTACGTGCCAAAAATGAAGCTGACTCCATCATGCATTCTCCTGTTGTCCAACTTTCTCAGAGGGATCAAAAGCACTCAATGAAACATACATAGAACACAAAATATTAGGGTTGGAAGGGACTTTGGAGGTCTTCCAGTGGTGGGATTCAGCCAGTTCGCACCAGTTCGGCAGAACCGGTAGCTAATTTTTTGTTGCCCAGACCCAGAATGGACTCCCGGAAGCAGCATCCACACAGAGAACCGGTTGTTCACATTGTTGAATCCCACCACTGAGGTCTTCTAGTCCAACCCTCAGTTCAAGCAGGAGATCCTATGCCATTCCAGACAAATAACTGTCCAGTGTCTTCTTGAAAACCTCCAGCAATGGAGCACCCACAAGTTCTGGAAGTAAGCTGTTCCACTTATTAATTGTTCTCACAGTCAGGAAATACCTCCTTAGTTCTAGGCTGGATCTCTCTTTAAATATCTTCCACCTATTACTGCTTTTCCTGCCCTCAAGTGCTTTGGAGAATAAGTTAATCCCCTCTTCTCTGTGACAGCCCCTCAAGTACTGGAAGACTGCTATCATATCACCTCTAGACATTCTCTTTACCCATAGGTAAACCTCTGAAAATAAGTGATCAATCAGGTTGATCTGGACCTAGATGAACATGTAATTTAACACTGTATTCATCCAAAATGTGGTTGGTTTCATTTTGATTCCACTGTGGTACATGCAACAAACCACAGTTACCCAGACAGGCTTAGCATGTTCTATGAGCACAGCCATTATTTTCTGTAAATCAGTTTATAGTTTGATGTGATATATGAGCTTGGCCCTATTATCTAAAATACCAAGATTAAAACAAACCATGCCAAAATGAATAATTGTGCATCTTCTAACAGCTGGAGGGTTGTATCATACTCAACATCTGGCATCTTGAGGGTTATTCTTCAAAAGTGAGTGGGTTTGAGGAAGTGATTCAGGGATTTTAAGGGATGAGATAGGTGCCTTTGTGGATGTCCTCTGAACCTGTGCAAACCTCTCTTTTTTTTAAAAAAAAAAGGGGGGGCTCTGAGTTTTGGATTCACTGACTCAGAGGGAGGGAGATTCTGTGGACCACTTTATTGCACCTTTGCTTTGGTATGATGTGTGACACTGCAAGGCAATTTCACATATTTCTAATTTTTTTCTGCTTTAATGACATATTTTCCTTCGACCCTTTTAGTCTATAATTTCCATTTGGCACAAGGAGTGAGAAATGGCAGAAATGGTAAAAGGAAGACCACAAAGCAAATTTGACAAGCTGCACAAGTCACAGAGGGAAAAAAGGAAGAATTAGGAGAGAATTATTTATTTTAGGGAATGGAGGGGGACAAGAAGCCCTCTCCCCTCATAATAAACAAACGGACTAGCAATGATATTTCAGCAACCTACCATGTTTCAAGAGGTTAGTGAAGGAGCAGAATTGGAAAGACAGTGTAGATAGCCCTCAGTTCCATAACAGTCTGATAGGGAGTGCCATCTAGTGGTCCATTTCTTCTCCCTCCCTAGGCACAGGTGGGGGGACGGGGACCATAAATCTAAAGGCCGTGGTTTTTCTCAAGAACTCAAGAAATTCATCCCTCACCCAAGCAGCCAATTGTTACATTTAATAGCAAGACTGACTATACCCTTCTTAATTGGCAGATTAATCAACCAAAGCTTTAGCTGATTAAGCAAATTTAAATCAATGGTGCCAAGATTGTGCATGTACGGCTTCCCTACCCACCACATTTCTCTTTTTACTCTGTCTTGCACTTAATTGGAAGAAATATTGGAAACTTGAAAACATCCACATTTTTCAAATTAATCTTTATACATGATAATTCTTTTGCGGATAGAATAAAGGTGCTGCTTTACTATCTTTATTTTGGATATTTCTTCCCTTGTTGATTTTAGAGGAGTTTTTTTTCTGTCAGCTTCCGAACAAACAGGAATTTTTAAAGCTATTTTTAGCTTTGGAGTGTCATTATAATATTTTTTAGTCTAATACTCAAAATGGCTTAAAATTAGGAAGAAGAGGAGGAGGAGGAATTTCTTCCATGCCTCAAAAAGTCTTGTGCCAAACAGAATATATTTATTACCAGCTGGTTTATTATGGAACTGGAGGTGAAAGACAAGACTACAAGAGGGGGAGGGACATGCAATGTCTATATTTGCATATAGATGTATGCAAATCAGTGTGCATTTAATCAGAATAGCAATTCATTTGATTGGATAATGGATCTACATGTTAATGAGGTCAGAACGGTAAGGGAATAGAAACAAGGGTAATAGCTTCGGGAATGAAGGTAGATATATACGTGCACCAGCATAATGTTGCAGGATCTAATCTGAGTTGGTTACCGGGACTAAAGGTTTATTCTTCCAAGCTTTTGGGCTAATGCTGGAGTCCATTACCAGGGAATTTTTCTCTCTCCAGATTCAGACTGGATCTGGTAATAGCTTAAGTTAAACAGAGGAGTCTAAGGCCAGGCCTGTTCATATGTTGCTTTTTTCTAAGGATATCTATGTCTTTGCTTTCCCATCACTTTTATTATCTCTCTAATATCTAAATCTATATTTCTTTGCACCTTTAATGTTTTATGACTAACAATTTGTTTTCATGAGAATATGCACACATACATACAGACATTGGTATTTATGCTTTATTTATTTGGTTTGGTATACAGGTCTGAACTTCTGTTTCTCCCACATCAGATTCATTTTCTGAGGTCAGGGGGACTTATTCACGAAGTAGGGCTGCTCAGGAAAAGCTTCACTGTTTGTGATGAATATATAAAAAGATTCTTGAGTTTCTACATCTGCCAGTGGCTGTGAGAGTATGTGTTTTGTTTCAAATTGGATTGAAAGAAAATAGCCCTGGCTGGGAATTCTGAAGCCTACAGTCACAACTTCTAAACTACTGGAGGGGCCAGCAGATTGGGAAAAACCTATAAAGAAACCTTTTAAAATTACACATAATTCAACTTGTGCTAATAGAGCAGCAGCAAAGCATTTCAAGACATACCTGGAAGCTGCAGACTCATTGGCGAAGGGTGCCATCTATATCTACTAGAATACCATTTCTGCATAATGTTTGTAGTGACATTCAATTCCTAGGCAAGCACACAGTCGTTTCAGGTGATTCTGCACAAACAAAACATGCTTGATACTCATAATCACACACAGTGATATTTATGGGTTGGTGGGTGGTTTATGGGTTCTTACACTGTGAAATTTTATTGTGGAAAGCTGCATGGAGTCATTGTGAGTTAGACAGCCACATAAATATTTTCAATAAATAAATAAATGACCAGAGTACTTGACCAGAGCAAGTGCTGAATTAATGCAACCAGTCTTCTGTAAGCAGCTACATCTTCCTTGCTGGATTTACTTTATTTTGCTTACAAACTAGGCAAAGGTTTTCATTTGGGAGAAATTTTCCCAGCCAACAAGGGGGAAAGCTAAATATGTATAAAATCAAAAGCAAGAAAGCACAAGGGAAAACACCTGGATATTGGGTATTTCTGAGAGAAGCAGAAAGGAGATTTTTTAACAACTATTTCCCCATTTATTTAAAATGCCTCCGTCAAAGGATAATGCAGTTATTCTCAGCAACTTCCAAAATGGATTCTCAAAAGATCAGCAAATGCGGGGTCATTCCTTTTGGCCTCTAAATAAAACTGCAGCATAGAATCCAAAGGGGATATTTTATTAATTCTCTCTTTTGTCTGGTCCCATGCTGCTTTGCTAAAAACTTCCACTGGGTGTCTGAAACAAAAGAGCCAAAGAAGTAGAAAAGAGGCATTTGGAGCATATCCGAAATACGTAAGCATATGTAAGGTAAGCCTCTAAGATAACCAAATGTTCAGAATCAGAAAAATAATGGTTGGGGTTGGGGTGGGAGGAAAGGGGAAAGTGTTTTTGCCAGGAGGGATTCCAGCATAAAAACAATTGTTCCAGTTGCAAAAGATTAATTGTTCTTCTCTTTTTTTGAATGGGTACAACACATCTAGAGAAATACCTGACAGATTTGGTAATTTCAAATACAAAATGCTGGTGGTGAAACCCTTCATGATTTAGGATTTGGGTATCTATGAGACAGCCTTCTTCCAGTAGTTTTCTGCCCAGCTATTAAACCATTTGTAAGCAGTTGCCCCAACTCTACCCCAAATAGGGACTATAGGGTCATTAAAAGGGAGGGGTTTTTTAATTAAACAATTTGTATAGTTTTAAATTTTTAATCTGCAGTTTTAATATTCAATTGCTTTTCTAGTTCTCTTTTTGTAATATGTAAGGTGCCCAGAATTGTCTCATAGGTGAGATGGACAGCATAAAAATTTAATAATTAAATATATCTAAGAAGGTCTGTCCCTTTTTAGGGACTGTCATTTTCAGGGACTACAAGACAAACTTTCTCAGTCATGACGTCCCCTTCTTTGGAACATAATTTTATCCAGAATTAAATTGGTCCCCACCCTTTTGATTTTTCAGAAAGTCCTCAAACTATGGCTCTTTGAAAGAATGTTGAGGTATAGCCAGTGCTTTTTTTGTAAAAAAAAAAAAAAAAAAAAAGGTGCCGGAACTCACCCATGTCATACAACCCGCCTTGCCTACCCTACAAGGTTCCATCCAAAAAAGGTGCCGGAACTCCGTTCTGGGCGTTCTATGAGGGAAAAAAAAAGCCCTGGGTATAGCTGTTATGAGTAGATGGCCTTCCTGGTTGAGGATTTTCATATGATAATACCAGATTCTCAGATATCAGGATTGCAATGATTACAGTTGTTCATGGGCTATTGTTTTCTTTTAACATTCTGTAGCAGAATGTTAAAATTATTCAGAGTATTTTTAAACTGGGAATGGACTATAAGCCCAAGTATATACTGTAAATAACTGAGATATACTACGATTTTGGAAAGACAGCTGTTGGTTAATTGCCGGTTATGTTTTTGAACTATGTTGCATTTTATCCAAAGAAAATTTTCCAAATATAATGCGCTTTACCTGTGGAATTTTCTATAAACCAGATTTGAATGATCTGGGCAACACAATTTAATCAATATAATTTAACTGTTAGAAAATGGACAAAATAAAAGTTCCAAGAAAACTGTATGCATAGCTGTCTAGAATATCTTTTTGCATCATCTGCAAAAGGTCACTAAATAGAAGAAAGTTGTATGCACCAAACCATCTGATCTCAAATGTTATGTTGGGCAATGCCATTTCAAACTGAAACTTAAGACAGAGTTCTACTTCTGTAAAACTTTGAATGTGCCTAATTTATGGCATATTTGGGACTATCTTCTACTGTACAGTATAGTGGGATAGAATCCCATCATATCCTGGTGCTAGTTTTTGTTTTTAAGCCTGAAGGCAGGACAAGGAGCAACAGGTGGAAACTAATCAAGGAGAGAAGCAATCTAGAACTAAGGAGAAACTTCCTGACAGTTAGAACAATTAACCAGTGGAACAACCTGCCTCCAGAAGCGGTGAATGCTCCAACACTGGAAGTTTTTAAGAAGAAACTGGACAGCCATTTGTCCGAAATAGTATAGGGTTTCCTGCCTGAGCAGGAGGTTGGACTACTAGATGATCTCCGAGGTCCCTTCCAACTTTATCATTATTATATTATATTATATAAAATACTCCAAAAGTTTTGAAGATCTTGAATAAGCATTTTATGTAGAATAAATGACCAAACGTGACATTTGATCAAAATGCTAGGTTGACTACATACCACATCTTCAAGAAACATCCATTTTCTTGAAGAAACTGTGGGATATACAACTCACACACCCCTTTATGTCTGTGCCCTAGAACATAAGTTACTCATTTTAGGTAAAAGATTAAAATGTTTTAGTCATCAAAACGCTGCATAACAGCCATCAATGTAAAAGAAACCAATTGTAGTTATGACGAATTAGGCAATTGCCCAGGTAGGTAGATAATGGGAAAGTTAGTGTATACCTCTGATAATAAATAAATACGAAAGAGCGCGAGGGAGGGGAGCTTATTAACCTTCTTCTTCCCTTCCGAAAAGGCCACAGCATCTCCCAGAAGGATTGTGCTCAACAAAACTGGCGAGGACTGGAGTAGCAATCCAGCTCTGCTCTTTCCTTGCGCCCTTCCTGCAGGCAAGGATGACCTGGGCCTGTCCGCGGAACCAAGGCGAAGCTATCCATTGTTCCCCGGCAAGCAAAGCTAAGCGCAGCACCAGGAAGCGGGCAAAGAGAAGCTGAGCAGAAACTGGCAGCGACGTCAGCGGGAAGGCAAAAAGAGAGACCCTTCCTGGCTCCGCGGCAAGCGGGCAGAGCAGCTTGCCCCGCCCCTAAAAAGCAGGAAGGTGGAGGTTAGCCGTGTATCGGGAAGACCGAAGGCGATACTGCGAGGCTCCTTGTCTCAGGTGAGCCCCGCGAAGGCGGTCTCCACTATCTTCCGGCTTTTATTTGTAATCGCCGCACCTGCAACCAAAAGATTCGAATGGGTTCTTTGCCGGCACCGATTGACTGTGGATCACCTGGTCAGCGCAGGGAAGGTTTCCGCCCGGAACCTCCTCGTGGGCTAAGTGCAGTTTCCATAATATTGAATCATGATGTCCATGCCGATCGGCGTGGTGGACCCAGTGCAGCTGAAGCTTGCATATTGGAAAGCAGTGATGTAGAAAATGAGCATCTGGGGCTGGCCAATTAATCCTTGTTAAACAAACTCTGACTTGGGTTTACCTTAGACGCACAAGCAGCAACGAATTGTCCTGGGTGGATTTGTACTGTACAATAACTAGCATATTTTATCTTAGTGTATCAGATGAACCAGCTACTCCCTGCACACATACCCTTAACCTGAGCTGGCAAATATATTTTTAATTCTGATAATAAAAGGAACTGCTTAATCTATGGAGAAGTATCTGAAATAGTACAAATCAGAATTAAAGGACTTGAAACCAGTTAAGGCACAAGCCAGGAACTGGGAGACTTGTGCCTTAGGCACAAGACCATCTGGATGACCTTGGGCCAGTCATTCTCTCTCAGCCCTAGGAAGAAGTCAATGGCAAGTCACTTGCCAGTGGTCGTTTTAAATATTGAACATACAGAATAACAGTTGGAGGTCTTCTAGTCCAACCCCCTGCTCGAGCAGGAGTCCTTATTTATTTTATTTATTTATTTATTTATTTATTTGATTTGTATCCCGCCCTTCTCCTTACCGGACTCAGGGCGGCTGACAGCCTTATAAAACCAATATTACAATAAATACCAATTTAAAACCCGATTAAAAGGAAATATTTGCAATGGCCTAATAATTAAAATTATATCATCCCGGACAAATGGCTGTCCAATCTTTTTAAAAAACCTCCAATGCACCCACAATTTCTGAAAGCAAGCATGTTTTCTGGTTAGTGTGTGTAGGTACTATAGTTTACAAATTTAAAATAAAACAATGAGCGTGGCAGTTTGTACAAGTTTCAACACCATTCCGGCAGTACTTTTTCCCCCAGTGATGCTATGAATAAGGCCTAAAAAGTTAATAGACTGATTAGGCTTACAGTTTGCCACAAACTTCTACAGGTCCATTCTGACTCTTCTGTTATTTCAGGTTGTGATTGTTCTTTCTACTTTTAACAAACATGGGTCCTGTAAGCATGTCTGAGCAATTGAAAATGAAGATCATTCATTCTTACAAATCAAGGGACAAATTCCTGCTACCTACTTCAATGGTTAAAAAAAATTGCCAAGAAATGGAAGTCATTGTGGAACTGTTGAAACCAAGACAGGGCCTGGAAAAGATAGTTAGAATTGTTCTCAAACTTGTCATACCTGCAAACAGAATTCACAGATCACTGCATACCACCTGCTGTAAAGCTTATATGGTTATACATTGATTAACTAACATCAAATCTATCATCTAGTTTTAAGAATATTCATCTTTCTTTTTTTCCACACAGAGGTCTTTTTTCACATCGGAATTGTACACTACATTATAGAATAAAATCTAAACATGGCCAAGGTGATCAGAATGTTTCAAGCCCTCAGAAATCATTGGAAGAAGACTACACTTGGGATCTGCCTGGTTACCTGGGGAGGAAACTGGCTTTATGGAAAACACTGGTAATTATTATGGAATCTTTTAATGATTGGATTGGATTTAAAAAAAACACTCAAGGCCAACAGAGGTTGCAAAAGTGCTATAGATTGTCTCCGAGTTAGTTTTTGCTCTTTGTTGTAACCAAGGAATATATTGAATTAGAGCAGTGAAATGGATAGAGGAATGAGGAATGACCCCCCCCCAAGCTAATTTTTCTCTCTCCACCATATGAAGCTAACTGGATTTGACAGCTTTTCTGAATATCATAAGAAAGCAGAGAATTTTAAAGACTTTGCAGAGTTGTTTGTGTGTGTATAATCTGAGAATCCATGTATAAAATTATAAAAAGTTTAAGCAACTGGGTCAGCAAGAGACTATTTTCATTTTATGTATCTGCAAGAGAGAAACGTCTTTGGGTAAGTTTTAAGAACTTAGTTTATTCCTATTTTTTCTTCAAAAATCGATGAAAAATTATTATGAGGAAAGAAATAACATGCATTTTAGATTTAAAAGAGTTTTTAAAAACATTAATTAGCTTTAAGGTCAGAACTGAATAATGTATAACTTAAAGGGTGCGATCTTTATTTAGATATACTAATTTAAAGGGAGACATCAGAACCATGTGCTGTAATTCAATGTATTTGCTACTAAAAGATTTGCATGCAATCATACAGTAGTAGTTTCAAACAATGTTATATCCATTAAAGGCCAACTTCCCTCTATTAGTTGGTTGCCTGAACTGCTTTTACTTAGGTAATTTCTTCTAACATTCATCTCAAATATGCCTTCTGTAATAGAATATGTGAATGATTTTGGGGAACAAGGGGACGAAATGCTGTCTTGGAAACAACCAGACAAGATGGAGGAGTCCCAAAAGGCTTAACAATATCAGAGAGAAAAAATTGGGAAGGACACATCCTTCTTGATCAAGCAGGTTTGTGTCTTTGGACTTGCAAGATTCTGTCAATGTAGCCTTACTATAAGGTAGAATTAGCTTATCTAGATAATTTTCTGTCTGTTTTAACTGGGATATTTGACATCAGTCTTGCAAATCTGGAGGTACAAATTTCCGTCTGTGGCTTTTAACTGCTTGATCATTTAGGATAGTCCTTTTAAAAGTTTCTTTCTCTGACTAATCCCTTGGGATCTCCTCCCTCCCCTCTGGTTATTTCTTGGGCAGCATCTCTTCCTTTGTGTTCCCCAAGGTCATCCACACATTCCATTACATCTTCCAAAGATTTTAAACCATTAAATTCCATGTCTTGTGCTCTGGGATGATAGCGAACACATCATAAGCTTCATCTGTATGATATCACTTCAGGTATTTGAAGCATACTGTAATATCCCCAGGCTAAACAAGCCCTGTTCCCTCAATCTGCCCTCTCAGGACTTAGCTTGAATGCTTGAATTGTTCCTGATGCAATAATACAGGAATAGGCAGTACGGTGCTCAAGGAACACCAGTCTCTCTATCTCATTTTAAAATAGTTTAAATATTTTTAATAGGAGGCAGGCATGCTGCAAAGAGGCCTTTAAGCATCATTGTCTTTATTTATAAGAAAGCCTCATTGGGTCTGGTAGATAGCTATAGCTCACTGCTTTGTTTTGTTTTTTTTAATAAGGGAGGGAATTAAGAAGAGAAGTTGCTGCTAGTGTTAATCTGTACTGTTTTTCTATACTGGATCTTATGAGCAGCTGTCACGAGTAGCTTTCCCAAAGCCACAAGAGCCAAGTCAAATAGAACTGGGAAATCCAATTTGCAAATGAAATGAGGTATACTGCCCTTCGCCCATCAAAAAGCAACCCTAAATGACATCTTGGTTATGTAGTAGGTTAAAATAGACATATTGTCATCTCTGGTAACCATTAATGGACTTTTGCTGACATCAGGACTAAAATTGCAAGGCTTTAAGGATTTATCTGAGGATAAGAAATGGGATATGAGAAGAAGAGATATTTGCTGTTTTTTAAGAGAAGGTATACTAAAATTGTTTATACTTGTTGTGATGAAGGGAAAAATCATTTTTATTTCTTTACGGTATATATATTTTCAACATTTTCTATTTTTTCATTTTAGTTTGTATTTTTATTGTTGTAATTGTAATTTTAATAAATAATAATAATAAATAAATAAAGTTGGAAGGGACTCTTTAGAAAGAGCAATAGCTCTCTCCAAACACAACAAAATGGTACCAAATTTGGTGCTGGGGAGATGTCAATCCTCCCAAGTAAAACCAAACAATAAACGCTAGATGATCTAAATCTAGATCACCTAATGCAGGGGTAAGCAATCTTGGCTCTTTTATGACTCGTGGACTGCAACTCCCAGAATTCCTGAGCCAGCCATATTGGCTCAGGAATTCTGGGAGTTGAAGTCCACGAGTCATAAAAGAGCCAAGGTTGCCTACCCCTGACCTAATGTAAGGCTACATTAACAGAATCTTGCAAGTCTAAAAATACAAAACCTCCTGCTGCCACTTTTAACTGCTTCATCTAGGAGGGAGAGTCCTTTCTAAGTTTCTTTCTCTGACCATTAAGCCACTGGGGGCTCCTCTGTCTCCTGTCGCGATTATTTCCTAGGCAGCATCTCTTTCCCCAAGATCATTCCCACATTGCATTACAGGGGAGAAGCTAGCCACAATGATCACATTTAAATAATGGATCAGATCCAGCCAGAGGCTGAAGAGACACCCCCCCTTATCTTCCATAAGGGAAACACAGTTGAGCAATAGCATGTAGTGTTGGCAACTGCTCCGTCTAAGCCCCTGCCTCCATGCTAGTTACTTGAATCAGAGTAGAGCATAAATGCCCTGTGCTTCTCAGTGCATACAGATATCTATAGATGTAACTGAAGAGGAAAATAAAAACATGCAAGTGTGCATGCACATCTGTACACAGACACTCAAAACAATTTACTTCATTGCATAGAAGAAAACACAGAAGTTTCCTATAGCCACTGCTTGTAATGGAATTAGGAAGTATTCCAGACACCATGCTCTGCCTGTTTTCACTACATTATTGGAAAATGTTGGCAAGAAGTTATGTAAAGGGGGGCAGAGCTCTGCCCATCAGTATGATACCTCCATAAACTGAATAGAGTGGGAGTAATATTTGGTAGGAGTAGATGATGGCAAAAGAAAGATTAGGAAATGGACCAGATTAGTTTGTAAACTAGGGAAAAATAGCAATAGCTCTTAGACTTATATAACTCTTCACAGTGCCTTACAGTCCTCTCTAAGCAATTTATAGTGTCAGCATATTGCCCCCAATAATCTGGGTCCTCATTTTACCGATGTCGGAAGGATGGAAGACTGAATCAACCTTGAGCTGGTGAGAATCGAACTGACAGCTGGCAGAATTAGCCTGCAATACTGCATTCTAACCACTGCGCCACCACAGCTCTTAATGTTAAAATTCATGTTAAGAAAAAATATTCCCTGAGTGCTTTTCTATCAGAGTAACAATTGGGAAGGGTTTTCCTCCATTCTAACCCCCCTCCTCTTTCCTATGGTTATATTTTGCTTACCTTCTTCCTGGTAGGGAATTTACAACCACAATTGGGCCCGGAATTCTGGTCATAAGTCATTGCTGTCATTAAGCAACAGGCTCACGTGGCCACTTTGCTCAGTGACCACAATCGTGGCTCCCTCAGTTTAGCTTAAGCGACCATATGGGTTGTTAAGTGGACAGAGCAAAAGAGCTGCCTGCCAAAGAAAACGTTGGATGGTGCATGGAAGGGAACTTGTGTGCTAGGCTGGAGGAAAATAAGCTCAAATTCCAAAGACAGGCCTTCTCCTCCCCTCCATATCAGGGACGGAACCACTGCATCACAGTAGTTTGGAAAAAGTAAGGTTTCTGTTTTTAGTAGCCGAGCTTTCTTTCTTTGGTCTACTGCAGTGGTTCACCTCCCTTCTGTATGTTAACCTTTTTACCCTTCCAATCCACTTCAGTTCTAGAGCTGGTTTTTAACTAGTACCCAATAAAATGACTTCAATTAATCAAAAGTCTACTATTGGTATAAAGTGTCCCTATTTCTTAACATGCTCGATGTATTCCTCTGAACATTAAGAGGAGTTCTAAAACCTCTAAGGCAGTGGTTCTCAACCTTTTTAATGCCGCGACCCCAACCGGTCGTAAGTCGAGGACTAAACCGGTCGTAAGTCGAGGACTAAACCGGTCGTAAGTCGAGGACTACCCAACCGGTCGTAAGTCGAGGACTTTCCCTGCCCGGGAGCACCGCGCATGCGTGGTTCCGCCCCCTGCGCCAGCCGAGGCATAGCTGGCAAGCGGCAGAGACGGAGCAGGCCGACCACCAGCTGGCCCAGCCCAAGGGAGGTAAGGCACCCGCCGGAAAAGGGGAAAAAATGGCGGACAAAAAAATGGCGGACAAAAAAATGGCGGACAGCCTTGCTTGGCGACCCCCGTGAAATGGTTGATCGACCCCAAATGGGGTCCCGACCCACAGGTTGAGAACCACTGCTCTAAGGAATCCTTTGATAAATATTCCAATTAGGAATAATTGGGGTAATTTATTATTTATACATTCTCTTGCTTAGGAAGCTTGTTTCTGTTTGCCCCATTATTTTCACTAAAGGTTTCCCATTGAGTGTCTTATCTTGTTGCTTACTTTGAATTTCTCCTGATTGGTTTTTTATTGTAAATCAATGATCTTACCTCTGGAGAGGTTACTATGGCAGGAAGTGATTTGGTTTGAATAAAAAGTTGTTCGATTGAACTAATTTTGAGTGGTGCCAAAGAATAGGCTAGGGAGAGAAGATGCAAAGTAAGTTACAAACAATATAAGGCATCGTCATAGTTGCTTGGATCGAAGCGTAATCCTTAATATATGGCCTTTAGTACTTATGGACTGCTCTTTAAATCTCTTAAAACAGAGGTCCCCAATCCCCAGGCCACAGCCCACTACCAGACCATGCCCTATTTGGAACTGGGCCACATGAGTGGTGGGCCAGCGCACATATGCATGCAAATCGACTTGTGCAAGTGGCAGGCAAGCACGTGTGCACACGGGCACGTAGCTCAACTTGTGCAAGTCGAGCTGCATGCGGGTGCTGGCCAGCCCACCACTTGTACGGCCTAATTCCCCTCTTCTCCCCCCCTCAGCCAGGCCACCAAGCTGCAAAGGTTGAGGACTGCTTTCTTAAAGGGAGCAAATCCTTTTGATCTATGTGTCCTTGACTTCAATTGTTGCAAAACATAGTTAGGAACCACTTGGACTTTTACCCACTGGCTTTCACTCTTGGGGTTGAAAGTGGTATCTTCTTCAGATTCAGAGTTTTTCAAGCAAGGGGTATTAAAATAGGAATGTCCTAACAGATGTAAAAGTTTGACGTTGTCATCTCGCTTCAGCTACATAACATTTTAAGGAATCCCTATAGCATTTTGTGGTCAGGGTTGCTGAAATCAAATGAGGACCCAGATTGTTTGGGGGGGGGCAATATGCTCACTCTGTAAACCGCTTTGAGAGGGCTGTAAAGCATTGTGAAGCAATATGTAAGTCTAAGTGCTATTGCTATTTAGAAGGTATTGGCTAAAACAGGGGTCCTCAACCTTGGCAACTTTAAGACTTGTGGACTTCAACTCCCAGAATTCCTCAGCCAGCAAAGTCCACAAGTCTTAAAGTTGCCAAGGTTGAGGACCCCCTGGGCTAAAATTATAGAGGTGATTTATAGCAATCAAGGCTATTGGTAGTGTTGTATGTCAATATTAAATTGGTGTTGCAGGATTGTTTGATTGATTGATTGATTGATTGATTGATAAAGGGATGTTAACACTTTTGAGCAATCTTGTCAAACATTTTTCCTTTATCCCCTTTTATGATTAATTTTGAAATTGTATTATGTCATTAACATATTGTGTTATAATGTTACTGTGTTTCTATTTTTTATCTCTTAATTTTATTATGCTGAACCAATTATTTTCCATCCAAAACCATGAAGATAGAAAAATAATTGGTTCAGCACAATAAAATTATAACTGAATTTCCATTTGTTTGTTTATTAAATTTACCATCTAATTATCACTGTTGCTTCCAGCAAATGGGGAAGTAGAGAAAACATGCCTTCAGGATAAACAGAGAAAGTAAATTCCATTCTATCAACCTCTACAAAACCAGGATGCTTTAGCTGAAGCGTGAAACTTGCTGTCCAAGCATGCAACACACTAAATCTTTAAATTTGGTTCACTGTCCCCCGTCCCCCCCCAGAGTATGCCCTCCCTGCACACCATTTTAGTCATGAAACTTCTTAATGAAAGCAAATGTATGCTAATCTCCTTGGCAAATGTTAGAAGTAGAGAGAGTTAGCATATGCCTAAATTCAGAAATTCAAACTCAGAGTGCCTAGTGTGTTGTTTTGTGTATATATGTACAGGTTGAAGGAAGGGGAGGGAATAGCAAAAAAATGAGGAACAGTGGTTCTGATGCTATCCATCATCAGCTATTGTGTCAGGAAAAATTGGCCAAATTTTCTGGCCAGCTATGCAGTTTATGGAGAAGTTTTTTTTTTTTAAAAAAAAGTCCATAATATTTACATACAGTAATGGAGAATTTTGTTACTTTGATCGCTGCTGTGGATAAAACGTTAATCCATCATGTAGTCTAGTGCAGGGGTCACATATGCTTTTAATAAATTGGTACCTAGAGAAATTAATAACAAATACCATATCATCAAAATTAGGACTGTGGGAATGGTATGCATTCCTAATCCATAGTCCCTTTGAAAAGTTTTGATTTAAGATTTATGTCTGCCAAAGCAGAAATCCTTTTTAAAATGCATACTTATATCTCCTCTAAATTTAGCTTATTTAATATCCATTTTTTGTTTTTTCTCCTCTTCCCCTGTCACAGTGATAACCTGCTAAGGAGAGCTGCATGCCAAGAAGCCCAGGTAATACCATTTAATAAGATCAAATTAGATTAAAATCCCCTCCTTATCTCACTTGTGCAGGATTCTGGAGATTGTCCCAGTGGGTCCGTTCTACGTGAGTAGCCTATCAACAGGGATGTCAGTATTCAGTTGCTCAAATACTACAACCACTGCTTTCTTCTCGCAGAGCTTAGGCTTTGCATCTAATTATACCTCAAATTCTGCAAAGCATAAATCAGTGGTGAAGAGCTTCCAGGTATTTGTGATAATTGAGAAGGGTATGTCTTCATAGGCATTTGGGAAAACTGATATTTTTTCAGGCTATGGGTACTCAGTACAGTGGATAGTAACCTTTATATTAAAAAATCTCCACCTTTGTTAATATAAAAATAGCTGTTGCACAAAGTTGCACTTTGCCCTTTTCTCAGTTTCCCTTATAGTTGGTGGTGATGAATATTGGTGACACTAGTTGAATTTGGGGTAATGGAGAAAGAGAGGTAGCCACTATGAGCTTATTACATTTCTAGATGTAGATTTCTCTGTAGTAGGCCTGCCCTGTAGCAGAAGGTTCCCTCCCCCCAAATCCAGATGGCCCCTACTTTGCTGTTGTTTAAAAGAGCGATCAAGAAGGCCTTCAGCAAGGGAGAGTGAGTGTGATGACCCAGGGCATAGCACAGAGGCAAAACAGTTAACTGGCAGTTCAAACTGCCCTTTATTTGCTCCAATTTTCCCCAAATGCTCCCACGTTTCTGACAAACCCCAGAACAAAGTAACACACACACACCTTCAGCAGTTCCGTTGGGATGTTTTTGATCACACACACCCCCATAGCCCAGATTTGGCATCGAGCGACTACTGCTAAGGAATTTCAAACCTTTAAGACGTTATGACAAGTGCCTCAATTTGAATGGCGATTATGTTGAAACTTGAAAGTAATGTAATATTGTAGTTTTCTAATGTGTATAATAAAAGTTCTATATCTGCGAGTGTCTGTCATTGATAACCAAATGGAGTTTTATTTCTGAATTGCCCTCATATTTATCAAATTTAAGTACCCCCCATCTCACTCTCTGAGAGGTCTAAACTAAAGTTGAATGTGATATCTTGAACAAACACCTTAAAGATTAAAAGCAGTTACAGCTGGGTTGATCCATGGGTGAACAAAATCCCCAATCCGTGGCTAATTAATACTTTTATGAATGACTAGGAGCATAGTGGCTCGCATGGTTAGGATGCTGGCTTGGAGGTTAGTAAGCCCACGTTCCAAGACCCAAGTGCTGCCTTGGGGCGAGGTGAGCTTTCGTCCTTCACTCCAGCATCTGCTGGGGATATGAAAGGAGCCTCCAACTGGGCCTCCCCTGGGCAACAGTGATGTCACCAGCTAATCCTTTCAACCTAGAAGCGCCTTGGAGCTTCTGACACGGGTATGATGTGATTAATGACTTTAATCATGATTTAAACAGCTGATTAACTTTCAGACTTCATTGCTTCGTCTTTGTCCCCTGATATTTGTAAAATTGGACCTGGTTTTGAGTATTGAAAATAAAAACATCTGTGTTACTTAGCTAGGGGTTTAGAATTCAGAATATCCGAGGCACTTTTAGAAGTTGCTTGTTGCAAGTTTCCTTAAGTTCATTCCTTTCAGCGGGAAGGTATGCAGTAATTACCAAAATAGAGTATTATTGTTCAATATCCAAATGAAAAATACTAATTATTCTGAAACAGTAAACCATCACTTTCTCTTTATTATTAGGTATGGGGCAACCAAATTATTCCTTCCAATATGCAGATAAAGAAAGCAACAGTATTTCTCAACCCTTCAGCTTGTAAAGGGTAAGATTCTTTATTCTTGTTTTATTTTTCCTAATTTTTAAACCATATGACGAACAACTGAGGAACTAGGTATGTCTAATGTTACAAAATGAAAGACTAGAGGTGATATGATAGCAGTCTTCTAGTATTTGAGTGGCTGTCACAGAGAAGAGGGGTTTGACCTATTCTCCAAAGCACATGAGGGTAGGACAAGAAGTAACGAGTAGAAGAGTATCCAACCTAGAACTAAAGAGGAATTTCCTGCTCTTGCCAGTGAGAACAATTAATCAGTGGAATGGCTTGCCACTAGAAGTTGTGGGTGCTCCATCACTGGAAGTTTTCAACAAGAGACCTGACAGCCATTTATCTGGAATGGTAGAGGGTCTTGACCAAAGAGTTGGACACTAGAAGACCTCCAAGGTCCCTTCCAACTCCATTATTATATGTTCTTTGTTCTACCTTCTGAGTGTGGTCATGAGTGAAAATGACAAGTGAACTGCCTATGACTTACTTAGTCAAGCTTCTTATATCATGTAATCCAAGCTTCCTATATCATGTAATCCAAGCTGACCTGGCTTGTTCCAGAGTCTTTTTTTATTTTGCATGACACAAAAAGTGTGGGTACACAACTTCAGAGAGCTGATTAGGTATGCTACTTGCAGGATAATTGGTTAGGATTGTTGGATAACTAAGACGTAAATATAGCATGTCATATGCAAATGTAATAATACTCCAAATATTATTCCATACAAAACGGGTATGCTACAAATATTCAGTTTCTTTTCTTAGATCAGGGGTCTGCAACCTTGACAACTTTAAGACGTGGACTTCAGCTCCCAGAATTCCTCAGCCAGCTATGTTATATGCAAATGTAATAATACTCCAAATATTATTCCATACAAAATGGGTATGCTACAAATATTCAGTTTCTTTTCTTAGATCAGGGGTCTGCAACCTTGACAACTTTAAGACGTTAAGACTTGTAGACTTCAGCTCCCAGAATTCCTTAGCCAACATAGCTGGCTGAGGAATTCTGGGAGCTGAAGTCCACAAGTCTTAAAGTTGTCATGGTTGCAGACCCCCATCTTAGACTACTTCCAAAGAGTCCCTTGTGCAAAAACTGATTGTTCTTCCTTAATAAGTGGGATTGTAATTATTTTCTCCACTGCTGGAAATGTTGCTTTTTTTTTTCCTGTTACACTTGCACAATTTTTTTGGGTGGGGAAGAAAGCCCAATTCATTTAAGAGATAATTTGAAAAAGGAGCCACTGCAGCCCAGCTGTGCTTGTATGGACCCATAGCAGCTGCTTGCGCATCCTCCCACCCCCAGCAGCACCCACCTCTGCCCCAGTTGTACTCATGGCACATTGAAGCAGCCATTTTACCCACTCATCAGCTTGCTTACAACATGGACTTGCAACTTCCTGCCAGCTTCCCGACTGACTTTATTGGAAGCTGGCAGGGTTAGAAGCTCCTCACTTAATGACGTGCAGTAATTGCTTAACAGCTCAATGAGGATGTCTGGGATTTGCTGTCGCTAAGCAATATAGTCACGTGACATTGCACTTTATGACCCTATTGCTTAGTGATGGAAATTCCAGGCCCAATAACAATTGTTCACCAAGGATTGTCTATAGAAGATTTTAGAAAACTTCTATGTAAGTAAAGAACTCCTTCATAGCAAATGAATTGATAGGGCTCAGATAGTTCTTCTGATTTCCTAACTTTTAGAATATCAGTATCTTTATTTGTGATCAACAAGGGAAAAGAGTCCATTACATTCTAGAGCAGACATGTCAACCTCGCGATGTCACATGACGTCGCGCAACATATTGGAGCTTTTTCGCGATTGCCGGCAATGGGGTGGGCGCGGCTCCAGTATGATGAAACAGGCCCGCGGGCTGGCAGTTTGACACCCCTGTTCTAGAGAATTATTCCTTTGCGGGTGTAAACCCAAATATAATTTGAAGCGACATAGCCAGGAGCAGGATTCAAAATCATACTTATCATATTCTGTGATTGTACAAACTCGGACAAAGCAGCTTTTTACTCTGGGCTCATATTTTCTTGGCCACCACTGCTCAGACTTCTGTTTTTGTTCTACAGTTTGCCAGTTTTGTCTATTTTCCAGCAGATTGATTGACTGATAGCCTTTATATCCCTCTTTCTCTCTCTGAAACTACGAGGTAATTTGGGTTCCTATACTAATTTTATCCCAACAATAGCTCTATGGCATGAGTTAGGTTGAGAGATAGTGATTGGCCTAAAGGCACGCTGGGAGCTCTGAGATCAAGCACCTGGTAGTACATGGCTATCTGTAATCTTGGATCCACTGGTTATCTATTTTAATTTATTGGCTCTGCATAAAATTAAATGCCCACACAATCCATGTTGTCATCAAGATTATCATTGTAAAAGATGTAGAAAGTACGACTTAAAAATAAATAGGTTGACTGAAAAATATTTCTGAAGTCAAAATTTGCCTGATTTATTCATAAGTTTTCACTACAGAGCCTCCTGGATATTTTTTGTTTCTTTTTTTCATATAATTAAACCATTTCTAAACTGCCATTGTATAACATTCATTTAGGGCTCTGAATGGAATAATATTCTTGGAAACTATATCTTTTGGGTTTTTTGTTGCAACAGGGATAACCAAAAATAAATCATGTAAATGCAATAGCAGAACAATCAAAAATAGATTATGTAAATGCAGTAGCAGAATAAGAAAAAATAAATTATGCAAATGCAATCGCTCTAAACATTTCTATCCCTAAACCTAAGAATCTCTCAGTCATATAAAGTGGCTATTTCTATGCAAGTGAGTTTGTAGAAAGGTAATATAGTCTCTTAGCAGCTGAATGAGTGACTCATCGTAAGGAACACCCAAGTAAAATAATGCTATATTCAAGCCTTCTTTACTGTGTTCTTCAGTTGTTGTTTCCCGGCTTTCCAGAAAGCCTTTCTTTCTCTTGATTAAGTATTTCATGAATCCGTTGTATTATATTGCAGGCACCTAAATTGCTGTCTTCCTGATTGATTCTCTATTTTGGTTCATGAGTTGACTGCCTGCGTCCTACCAATTTAGCTCTCCTTTGGATTATAAGTGTTTTAAGAATCAATCCATACATTCATTACATGAAGGTTTGTGGTACCTTGGATACTTTTTTGCTGGCATACTGTACTTCTGGAATGCCCTCTCTTATCTAACAAGTCTGCAGAACTTTCCAAAGTTGTGACTATTTTTTTCCCCATAACAATGATTTTTCATCACAATCTCTGTGAATCATGCACAAGGGTATAGCATCTGTGCAGACACCCCGTCAGAATAATTTCTAGCTGAGTCTGGCCATTACATGCAAGTATAGGTTTTGTTTCCACTCACTTCCTTTTCACTTGCTGCAAGCAGTTGCACCCTTGGGAATCAGAACTAGCTGAATTTCGCTTCCCGTCTTTTTTCTTCTTCTACAGCATCTTCCATACCTCTTTTGTAGTCTACTTTTTTTGCCCTGGAGATTCAGTTGGCTGTGACAATGCCTCTCCATCAATTCTAGTAGCTGTTAATGTTTTTGTTGGGAAAATATAGTTTCCTGTTTCCCTCACCTTCCTGCTAATAAAAAAGATCTAACGCTGGTGTTTCACAATGAGTTAGTTTGCTTCTCAAAACAAATCAACCCAGCAAGTACATAAGTGATTATACTGTCACTTTTATTGCAGGTTCTGTAGCTTTACACAGAGAAACCTGAGATCTCTCCCAGAAAGTCTGAAAAAATATTCAAGATCTTCCCTTTAAATGATAGGAATGATACCCTAGAATTATGCATGGGAAAGTACCATATCAGTCAGTATCCGAGATGCTGACTTGTCCCAATGTTCCTGTACTAGCAGACGTTTTTCTTATCAACTTATCTATATGATAGACCAGTGGTGGCGAACCTATGGCACAGGTGCCAGAGGCGGCGCTCAGGCCCCTCTCTGTGGGCATGTGCGCCGTCGCCCCAGTCCTAGGCCTTCAGCTGGGTTTTATAAAACCTTTTCGCTTTAGGCCTCTGCCGCCGTGTGCAAAAAAAAAAAAAAAGGTTCAATCAATCAATTTCAACTTCTCGCAGAAAAAAAAAGATCTTGCAAAGTTGGAATTGATTGATTGAACTTTTTAGTCCCACCCAGTCTGCCGTTACCACCGCAGCCACACCCAGCCAATGGGCCACACCCCCTATTTGGCCACACCCAGCCAATGGGCCACACCCAGCCAATGGGCCACACCCAGCCAATGGGCCACACCCACGCGGCACTCGACGATGCATAAGTGGGTTTTGGGTTGCAGTTTGGGCACTCGGTCTCTAAAAGGTTCGCCATCATTGTGATAGACTGTACCACTGAATTTCATAGTCATCCTTTGAAGCAGGGCAAGTACAAGAAAGAAATATGGAGTTTATAAACATTGCTTATAAACTCTACTTGCATTCTGTACCGGATATGTTTGTTAACTCAGAAAATTTGACCAGTGGTAGATGTTGGTATTGGCAAGAATGCAAGATTTCTGTAATTTTTTTCTAGCTTTTTGCTACATGGAAGGTATTTATGTTTTTGAGTCAGAACTATAGAGAGAAAGGCATGCGCAACTCAGCTCAAAGGTTTGTTAACAGGTTAAATAAATCAGAATCAGTGCAGTTGCTAAGTGAATCATATGGTCAGATCTGGTGAATCATTAAAAGAATCTGGCTTTTGCCATTGAATTGATTTGTTGGAACCTAGCTGGCAAGATTGCAAATGGTGATCCTGGGATTGACCCCAGGAACTGCAAACATCATAAATATATGCTTGTTTGCTAAGCATTCAAATTTTGATCACATGACTGTGGGGATGCTGCAATGGTCATAAGTGTGAAGACCGGTTGTAAGTCATATTTTTCAGTGCCATTGTAACTTTGAATGATCCCTAAATGAATGGTTGTAAGGCAACGACTACCTACAAAAGGTATTTTAACGAGTCATCTGTGCAGGAGTCTTATGATAAGACTAGATAAAATGATAAGAGTTAGTTATTTTTTGCATTTCTGAATTGCCCATCTCTCTCAAAGAGGGACTGGTGTCAGAGAAAGATTTTATTAGGACACCAATTCTGGTCTTCGTTGCCTTTTCTAATATGACCGGTTTTAGCATTTGGCGACTAAAATGTGCCAAAATCCTTCCCAACCAATTAGTTAAAAGACAATGAAAATGGGGAGAACTCTAAATTTTGTTCTGAAGCTTCAGCAAAAATTTAAATGGGCTATACATTGTGCACATCTCACATCTGTGTTATCTGTATTGCCCCTGTGGTTGACATTTAAAATATTGTCTACTTAGCTAGACTGAAAATTTAACCTAACTTCTTAAGAATAGGAGAGAGATCTCACATCATCATATTTAAGAGTATCTAATCTTCATTTTAAACTAATGAAAAGTAGTACAGTAACACAGAGAGGGTATT
>NW_015387104.1:142610-265251 GCF_001527695.2 Protobothrops mucrosquamatus
AACGCGGCGGAACCGCGTTCCGGCACCTTTTTCCGGGCCGGCCGCACCGGAAATAGCCCCTCCCACACCGGAAATAGCCCCTCCCAAATTTTACTTGCATTCCTGTTCTCTAAAGGGGCGGTCCTAGGGTTTGATGAGGGCGTGGCCAGGTTTGAGTTCCGCCACCTTTTCTCCGAGAAAAAAAGCCCTGGTTTTAGGACTAGGAAGATCCACATTCAAATCCCGGCTTATATAGGAAGATTACTGAATGACTTTGGGCATTCACTCTGTTTGCCTATCTTATCTCCCATCAAGACATTTACTAGGATAAAATTGTGTGGACTTTGGGGAGAGAAAGTGAAGGACCAGATATGGTGTCCTAAGATGCACTTTTGTTTTCTTCCATTCAACCCCTCCAGCTTTCTTGGCAAGGTTTTTCATAAGTGGTTTGCTATTGTCACCTTCCTAGGTATGAGAGAAAGTGATTAGCCCAAGGTCACCTAGGTCAGTGTTTCTCAACCTTGACAATTTTAAGGCATGTGGACTTCAACTCCCAGAATTCCACAGCCAGCAATGCTGGCTGTGGAATTCTGGGAGTTGAAGTCCACATGCCTTAAAATTGTCAAGGTTGAGAAACACTGACCTAGATGGCTTTGTGCCTAAGACAGAACTAGAACTCACAATCTCCCCGTTTCAAGCCTGATGCTTTAACTACTACGTGAAACTGATTCTCTAAGACAGGGGTCTCAATCCCCAGTCCGCGGACCGGTACTGGGCCATGGCATACCAACAACTGGTCTGCACAAACAAGCAAAGCCCCATCCGTGGGATGCAGGCAGCACACAAAACCACACACTCTCCGGTCTGTGGAAAAACCTTTCTCCACAGAACCGGTCCCTGGTGCCCAAAAGGTAAGATACACTTAGGACAGGATAAAACCATAATTTAATAAATAAAGTATATATTGTTTGATGTCATCCTTGCCTGATATATTTCTTTGTTAATCTCCTTTCCCACAGATTTGTTTTTATTGATGGGAAATGTGAATTACAGGCATTTTAGAGCTATAGACGGATGACTCATTTTACATATAAAAAGAAATGTCAAATAGCTACTGGGTTTAACTGATAAAACAAGATTGGTTCTCTTAGGTGATGGCTTCTGTTTGGTTTCCTTGGCTGCTAGATTTTGCTAGGGGCATATTGCATATTGCATTTATTATTATTATTATTAAGAATTTGACATTTCTGCTTTAACACAACTGACTTGAATAAAAACCTCATACATTATCTGCACTTTTTCCTTTCTAGCAAAGCCAGGACTCTTTTTGAAAAGAATGCAGCCCCAATTCTCCACTTATCTGGTCTGGATGTGACTGTGGTGAAGGTAAAGACTAAAGAGAGTTTTGCAATGTCTCTTCCTGGAAAAAAGAATTCCTCTTTTGGTATATTTTAGCCACAACCCAGTTTTTCCTAAGGGAAAAGGGAAAATAAATCCTCTAGTTGATAATTACTATTTTTTAAAAAATAAACCATATCTTTTTTAGGAAAAAGCTAAGTCTTTAATTTTTAAGGATAGATATAATATAGTATTTTGACATATCAGTTATTTATCGCAACATGCAGGCAGAAGAGTTGGTAATTCTTCTTTGAGAAGCAGAATACATCCCCACCTCAGAACTGCTACAAAGTATTTGAGATTGGTTAAGAATGGTATTTTGGCTCTTTCAGAATATATTCATTTGGAAGGCTTGAGTTTGGTGATGAGGGTGTTAAAAATGAAAGGAAGGGAAAAGGTGAAATTGTTAAACTGTTCTGAGTTAGTATTGTGAAGGTTGTATAAAGGATATATTGCATGGCTTTTCATTTGAAGCAGAAGAGTGTTAAATGCAATGTGTTTCTTGTTAACTCAGACAGATTATGAAGGGCAAGCAAAGAAGTTGTTGGAGCTGATGGAAAACACTGATATGATCATCATTGCAGGTGGCGATGGAACAGTGCAAGAGGTACTGTGAGATTTTTTTCTACCCATCTTTTCTCCAGCACCTAATCCAGTGGTGGCGAACCTATGGCACGGGTGCCAGAGGCGGCACTCAGAGCGTTCTCTGTGGGCACACACGCCATCGCCCCAGCCCTAGGCCTTCATCTGGGTTTAATAAAACCTTTTCGCTTTAGGCCTCCGCCGCCATGTGCAAAAGAAAAAAGGTTCAATCAATCAGTCAATTTCAACTTCTCATGAAAAAAAAAAAGATCTTGCAAAGTTGGAATTGATTGATTGAACTTTTTAGTCCCACCCAGTCTGCCGTTACCACCGCAGCCATGCCCACCCAATGGGCCACACCCACCCGGCACCTGACGATGCATAAGTGGGTTTTGGATTGCAGTTTGGGCACTCGGTCTCTAAAAGGTTCGCCATCACTGACCTAATCTATACTGAAAACAGAAAAACTTTTAATTTTTTATCATAAATTATAATCTTAATATATGGAAGCTTTGGGTGATTGTAAACCTTTAAGTTATCACTAGAAGAGGTTATCTGTTCTCTAAATCTGCAGATTATCTCAACCTATGGGCTCATGTACACAAGACATGTTCAGAAACTCTTCTTCATGTTTGTGCATATTTGTGTTTAAATGATATACAAAGTAAAGCCTTCCTTCCTTCCTTCCTTCCTTCCTTCCTTCCTTCCTTCCTTCCTTCCTTCCTTCCTTCCTTTTCTTTCTTTTCAGGTTATAACTGGGCTCCTCCGAAGAGCAGATGAGGTAAGGTATATTTTTCTAGTGCAAATTTAATTTCAAAATTCTAGCCATCCTGTAATTTTTATAGTCAGTAATTATTACTTGTTAATATTAAATTGTAAGCCCTACTAATTTCTTGGTGTTTCATCTAGCTTTTCATCAATTGTACCTGAACTTGTAAATTTGTACCCTGCCTTCCTGATTCTTAATGATGGAAGTGGAGGCTGTTACCATAGAATTCCATTCCACATGTGAGGGAGAATGCAAATGGAGTCCAGATGCTCGTATTTCTATGTGCAGAAGCATTGCTTTTATATGAGCCATCATCTTCATTTTGAAATGAAACAAAGTGAAAACCTATTTATTATCTTATGGAAAATTAGCCTGCTGTTTTGAAGTGGATCAGCTTTTGATAAGCTCCAGCTAAATATAACAGAATCACAGAATATCTCATTGTACTCAAGAGAAATTTATAATCGGAACAGGAAGCTACCATGCAGGCGGATCATAGTGAAACAAAGTGGTTCCAGGTTGGCAAAGGAATGTAACAAGGCTGCATCTTCTCCCCTACTTTAACTTATCTGCTGAATATATATTAAGGGAATCTGGATTGGAATTTTACTGAGTGACTTCCACTTCTAATATGTCAAGAGAAACTTAAGGATATATGGCTTTATATCAAGAATTTCAGCTTATGTATTAACATAACTTATTCCATGTTTTACTAGAATTTTCCCCTCCCGCCCCAACAAAGAGGAGGAGGCATTTTAATGATTCAGTCAAATATTTAAAGGATCATTATCAACTAGAACTACACAGTTGCTGTGTAGAGGTATGATCAATGGAGAGACACAATTATATTTCAGAATTGATGCATTTCAGTTTAAAAAAAACCTTTATAGTTGAAAAAAAAAATTGGCCAAAAGGTATAGCATGTTGGATACGTTCACCACCTTGAGTTATTTGTAAAAACAATAAAGGCAGGATACAAATAATTAAATAAATTATGTTGTGGCAGCTTACCAAAGACCATTATGAAGTCCTTCCATCTATTCCACATTACCCACACAGTGAAAACATTCTTGGATAAATAAACAATGGGTCAGTGATAGAGTGAACAGAGAATATGTTTCTTATCACTCCAGCACTATTTCACACTTGAGAAGTATTTACTTTGTATATTTGGATTGCCATCAATGGCAGGATTACACAACAACTCTTTGTGTCTTGAGAATGGTATGATAAGAAGCAGCATGGTATCCTATTCTTTCTATTGCATTATTATGGTGCAAAAGTGAGATTCAAGTGGCAGTAAAAAAACATTTTTAAGGTATAAATCAATCTTCATTAGGTAGCTTTAATGGCTTTAGTGCAAGTTAGTATCTACTTTAATTTACCAATGATTATAGGATGATCTTAAAAAGTGAGGATTATCGTTTCAATAAGCTTGATCAGAGTTCACATCAGCACAAACTAATTTTGTTTGGTGCTTGCATGTTCTTGATGCTATATGATAAGAGGTGATACATATTCTTCTCGCTATCCCAACCACTTGGAAAACGTATCTTATCCTTTCTCCTATTTCTGTGAAGGTGCTAGATTATACATTGTCACTGCTTAGGAACTTCCTCCACATCTTTTTTTCCTTCAAACTTTGTTATTAATTTTCTATTATTACATTTGATTAGTGCTTAATAAACATCACGTTGTCTGGTTTAATTTGTATGCTTAATAATACAAGTTACATTCTTAGTCTCTACCCCTTTTTTCCAACGATTGATAAAATAAATTCCACATTTGAAAATATTCTGTATCTTCTTTCCCTTTGATTTTCAATGTAAGTCTGTCCATTTCAGCACAGTCCAATATCTTCTTGATTATCTCTTTGTCTAGTGGTGTTTCTTCATTCTTCCCGTGCTGAGCAAATACACATCTTACTTTTTTTTTTAGTGGGTTGGCATTAAAGTATTTCTCATAAATGTTCACTCATTTTTTTCAACTGTACCTTGTATAATAAAGTGTCACAATGTTATTTCAGTGTAGCCCAAAACTAATTCTGCGCAATGGTATTCTGCAAATGCTGCAGGTCCTAGTCCCATGTAACATCCTGTCTAATTAACTCCCTGGTCAGAAAGACAAGAAATCCAGACTCCCCTGTTGTGAGGTAGGAGGAGAAAGTCAATTGAGGAAGGGGACTGCAGTAGAGAACTTAATAATAGAAAAATGTGTAGGCAGAAATCATGAAAAACCATAATGAAATAAATTAGATTTTTGAGAAAGGGTGCCGCAAGCTGCAATAATCTGCAGAGATTCAGGATACTGTGGTTACATGGTTATTAAACTTGATTTGCTATAACTTTGCTATAACTCTTCAAAGAGCACAACTTATGACACTGTAAGGGGACTTACAACAGTTCATTTAGTGACCATTCGAAGTTACAACAGCATTGAATGACCATTTTTCACACTTACGACCACTGCAGCATCCCATAATCAAATGATCAAAAATGTAGATGCTTCACAACTGACTCATATTTATGACAGTTGTCATGTAATCTCCTTTGGCAACTTTCTGACAAGCAAAGTCAATGGGGAAGCCAGATTCACTTAACAAGCGTGTTACTAACACCTGCAGTGATTCACTTAACAAATGTGGCAAGAAAAGTCGTAAAATGGGACAAAACTCACTTAACAAATTTCTCACTTAGCACCATAAATTTTGGGCTCTATTGTGGTCATAAGTTGAGAACTACCTGTATATCCAGAGAAATCGGGACTGCATTTGAAACTTCAAATTCTAAGCCATGACTCATCATGTGATTTTTTTTTTCTTTTCTTTTTAATCAAATCGCTTCTGTATCCATACTGTGTTCCCTTCTGTTCTTTCCCTCTTCTCCAGTTGGCAGAGATAAAGAACCATTTGTAAATCTATGTGTTTAAAAAGAGTTGGTTAATTGTATATTCATGTTCAACCAGTTTGATTGCCAGGGTGCTGTTGAACTTTCTTTTTACTGGGAAAGATGCTTTGAATTACAGTGTTTATTTCTGTCTCTACTTTGCTTGGAGACCAACAAGGCATAAATGTTTCCTCTATGGCCCAGATGCTACCTTCCACTTTATTATCGATAGCTGGTTCCTAATGGAATCATACGTTGATTAGGGCCTGTGTGCCAGCTTTTCATAACAATGCGCCTAATGATTACCAAAGCCTTCTTTGGAACCAATTAACACTTGGAGGGCTGTCAAAATAATCCATTATTCTGAGCCATTCTTTGCTACAGTCTCTCAGGAAGTGCCTGCCTGTTCCATTCCATGGAGAAAAAGTGGAGGGGGGTGGGGAGATGATATTTAGCAAAATTGTGCTCCATGAAAAAGGGAGTTGAATTAAGTTGATGCAACTTGTTTTGTTCTTGTTCCCAGGCAGCTTTCAGTAAAATTCCCATTGGATTCATTCCTCTTGGAAAGAGCAGCACTTTAAGTCATACACTTTATACTAAGATTGATAACCAAGTCCAGTAAGTATGAATTCATGGTGACATTGAAAATCCATTTACTTTTTCAGTACTTAAAACAGTATATTTCATTTTTAATCTATTTGTATTTTAAAAAGTGTTTTGCAGATACAGTATATGGACTCTGTTACTTTTCTAGCAATATTATGAAATCTGTTGCTCTGAAAGCGTGCCTATCTGTTGCTTAACAAAGATACAAATCTCCATCTGAACAGCTTAAAATCTATTATGATCACACTAAGCGATAATGCACTTTATTTGGTTTTTGCTTGGCATGTTTTACAAAACCAATCCCCCCTTCCATCGCTCTGATCCCAGCTTGGTGGTCTTGCTGAAGCCCTTCTCAAGTTAATGTTGCTGAAGGCTACTTCTTTTTGTAATAAGGCTGATGTCATTCATGATTTGATTAGGGATAAAGAGGGTATTACTGACATAGGTGAGTAAAGATGGAGGGTGATGTTTGAAAAAGATCCACCTGATTTCCATATATTGCATCAGTCTCAACTCCAAGATGTCAGTGTAGGAGAATGACTCTTCTCTATCAGGCAACCCTGACAGACACTTGGACTCAGATGATCTGATGTTAGATTGGGAAGACTTAGAACAAGCTGGGGATGTTTGTGTTGTCTGGTCCTTTCAGCTGCATAGTGGCATCCCTGCCTAACTGTTCAAGCTCACCTCTGGATTGACAGCTGAAGCACCTAGCCTGATAGGTTGGGTGATTTCAATCTGCTGTCCCTAGAATTATTGTGAGAAAGTTCAGGATTTTGAGGCAGCCACCAGAGTAACAATGGGCTTATCCAAATAATCACAGGCCCAATGTGTTGGGGATTGGGGGAAAACCATTAAGTTTGGTTTAAATGTCAGAGCAACTCAGTTTTGACATGGTCATGGTCCAACGGTGGGAAAAAGATACAGGTCACTTCTGGGTGACTATGGGGTTGGCTGATGCCACAAACATGGAGACATGTCAGCCTTGCAAGATAGTCCAGACAGGAAGCACACCTTAAATATACTACCTCTGCTTTATTGTAATGTTACATTAACAGAAATTTGCAAGTCTGAAAGTATATCTCTCTCCACCTTTGTAATCCAACTTCTGACACATTTGCCACAGACCTATTTTTTTCTATGGACTCAGCTGCTGCTTGTCTGACCATTGTCTGGTTTTGACTCTTCCTCTTGTCCCTCAAGGGACAAGAGCAATTAAATTGGTCCACACCAGGCTTTGGGTTTGACAGGTTTCCCAGTAATTGGAGGGTATTTCTGTCTGGAGCCTATTGATATTTAGAATAGGGAGGCATCAAGGCCTCTTAATAGAATTCTTCCTGAGTGGCCTTCCCTTTGTGTTGATCATAAGGTTGTCCTTGGTTTTTTGAATTCTGGAAAATAAGATGCCAATGAAGATGCCTAGAGAAACAGTCCCAAAGATGCTTTTTTTCACAAGGCAACTGGACTTTCTTATTTTTTCTTTGAAGACGTTTTACTTCTCATCCAAGAAGCTTCTTTAGCTCTGACTGGATGGTGGGAAATGGCAGGATTTAGACTCCTTGCGGATAGCTGGTCATTTGCATTCTTTTACTCAGTCGTTGAAGCCCCTGGAGGCTTACATGTGTCGTCAGAGTCACTTGAGTAGTGCAAATGGGGCTTAAAGAACTTGCTAAAAAAATGCAAATGACCAGCTGTCTGCAGGGAGTATAAATCCTGCCATTCCCCACCATCCAATCAGAGCTGAAGAAGCTTTTTGGATGAGAAGCGAAACATCTTCAAAGGAAAAAGAAGAAAGTCCAGTTGCCTCGTGAAAAAAGCACCTTTGGGACAACCATGACCTGGATGACTGAGAATCTCCATAGACATCTACGGAAACAGTGCTAATAACATCAGTCCAGTTAGACTCAAGAAAGAAGCAGTCTCCAATTCCCAATCCTTTCAAACATTCCAGAGTGATACTGAAGTTCAAGGTATTGAAGTTCACCAAACTATTTTGCAAAACTAGAAAGTTTGCAGTCCCTACATACCACATAATGGTAGGTGTTAAGTTCCAACACCTTTATTTGTTTCCTTGTTTGTTAAAATATATTAGCAGGCAATTCTAGAAGATACTAAGTTAGGAGATGCTAATTATATCAGGCTTGAGCCTAAGGCCATCAACACTGATAGCAAACTTTTCAGCATAACACTTTTCCAGTAATGGTATACAAGATGTTTTAACTGGAGATAGATTTGCTTGACTTCTATATTATTCTCTATTTTTTTCCTTAAGATGTATCACTGATGCCACATTGTCCATACTGAGAGGAGAGACAGTTCAACTTGATGTATTGCAGATCAAGGTAGCAATATTTCATTTGCAAATGTTATATTTTTGGAAAGTTATTTTTGTTTCTACACCTGCAGATTCTTATTTTGGGTCATATGCCATTGTGATTACTTGTTTTGATAGAGCCAGTTAATATAAAATAGCTTTTTTAAGGTCTACAAAAGAAATATATTGCAAAGGAATTATTACCATAGATAGCATAAGGTACTTGATTGGTTATTTAGCTAGGCAATTCTGTTTTTAATTTTTTGGTTATTGATGCAGATAACTTTGTCCACTGCCGAAACACACAATGATTTCACTCTGTGAAGCATATCTGGCTATCTTTAGGTTACCTGCTTCATACAGTGAAAATAGTTGCCTGAGAGGGAAGGGAAGGAGGAAGAAGGAGGAAGAAGAGGAAGAGAATCCTTTTATTTCAGCAAGGCACATCAAGCAAAGTTGCTAAATAATCCGTATTGCTTTTTGCTCACAAAATTAAATGGCACCCTGTTGAAAAGATGGAGCTAAAACCCAATTTGCATTAATTTATTATAATTTATCATTCTTTTCTATTGGACTTGCCAAGATAACATAGAATGGTCAGTATTTTTATTTGCATAAAAGCCATACATACTTATTCTGCTGATGCTAGTATCACTAGATTAATGTAATGTAAAGGTCTGGCTGCCTCTGTATAAAACAAGATTTCTGTTTTTGTGTTTTCCTTTATGGAAAGGGGAACAAAGAACAGCCAGTATTTGCTGTAAACGGCTTACGGTGGGGGTCTTATAGAGATGCTGGAGCAAAAGTCAGCAAGTAAGTAAATATTTGCCTTGAGCCTGTATTTGTGTCTATCTTTTCTCCTGTATGTTACTTCCATTGAGACACTTCCAAATTTATTGTTATCAATCTATTCTAGCCCAAGTAGCTGAAAGATTTCTGTTACCTCTGGTTCCCATTCCATAAGTTTTTTGACCATAGCTCTGCAGCTCTGATTATTGATTCCTTCTTCTCAAGGCATTGCTCTTCCCTCTCTTGAGAAAGAGTTTGAGTGATAGCATTTTACTAAGAGCCTGCCTAATTCATAGACAGCTACTTGACATGGACTGCGTGAAATGGATTTGTGATTTCTACTATGTACTGTATCTGTAATCACAAAACCATCTGGTGTCCATTGATCATCCATGGTCATCTGGAGAATATCTATTTTTGAACCAGACAGGATTGATAATGATATATAGTCACCCATACAATATAGGAGTATAGTGTTATAAGGTGTCACATGGAAACTCATACAGAGTTCTACATGTATGTACCGGTTATCTAAATGGTTATCTCTCTCCCAGGACTGAGATGTACAGTTCACTACTGTTTTCCTCCTAAGTACTCCTCTGAAGAAATAGGTACTTTCTTTCTAGTGAGCTATCTTGTGTTTAGCCTGGGATAACTTTTGATTTGTGGTAGATGTGGAAAGGGGCACAATAGGCTGCTTTTAGAATTGATATAAGGACATTGTATATTTGTATGTAGGCTGATTATGTGAATCTTCTGAGAGGCAGATTCAAATCGTTGTTTTTTTGTTTTTGTTCTATTTTAGTATACTTTTTTCCTGAACTTCTCTTAACTCTTACACTTTTTAGAAACTGATTAAAGTTTTAAGATATGAATGCACCTTGTATGGCTTCTGCAGCCGGAAGTTACCATCTCAGTACCCTTGCTTAGTAAGAAGTAAAAGCAGGATGAAAAACCTCATTCTGTACCAGTAGTATAGAAATAGCAATATGTCAGTGATTCTCAACATTGGCGACTTTAAGATCTGTGGACTTCAACTCCCAGAATTCCCCAGTCAGCAGAGCTGACTGGGGAATTCTGGGAATTAAAATCCACAAAGGTTGAGAAACACTGCAATATGCAATTAAGTACTGTAGTTCAGCAGACTAGGCTGGGTATGACATGTTAGACTGCTATATTCAGATGACCTCTAGACAAGCCAGATTTTACAAGCCACATCTGCATTAGCATGAAGCCAGAACCAATTGCACTATTCTTTTTTTATTGTCTCATTATTGTGTACAGGTGTAACAAATGCTTTTAAAATAAAAATTGTGTTAAAAATGCTAATTGCTTTCTTTAGATCTTAGTTTCACTTTTTTTGTTTTGTTATGTTCCAGATATTGGTATCTTGGGCCTCTGAAAATCCAGGCAGCCCATTTTTTTAATACATTAAAGGTAAAGGGACTCTAGTATCAATTACCCATTTTATTTTTATTATTGTTGTTATTGTTATTATTATTATTATTATTACTATTATTAATAATAATATTGCCGTGTTTCCCCAAAAGTAAGATTTTTTTTATTTTGGAGGGTGGGCCTAATATAAGCCCTATCCCCAAAATAAGCTCTAGTTTTGGGGTGAGGCACATGCCTAAAAATCAAGCTGGGATGGGGGGGTGGAGCTGCCCCACGCACCCCACACCCGCTTACTGTTGCAGCCAGGCCTCACATGAATTGACACCTGCCTCGCCTCACAGGCCCACTTCTTCTGTGGCGTCCCCCGGCCTGCATTTCGCCATCAGAGGCTACGGCTTCTCAGCTGCAGAGGCCTTTCCAGAAGGCCTCTGACAGTGAAATGCAGGGCGGAGCTCCATTTTCAGCTGCAAAGTCATTTCCTTTCACAGAAGAAGTGGGCCGGCTGGGCGGGGCTGTTGGTGCCGGTGCCGCAAGGTGAGACCATGGAAAAGACACACACCCCCCCGAAAATAAAACCTCTTTTGGAGGGAAAAAAAAATAAGACCACGTCTTATTTTGGGGAAAATAAGGTGTTGTTGTTGTTATTATTATTATTATTGGAAACTAAAAAAGAGTCATTTTATGTGCATCTAGTCCTCTGTCACACAATGGTCAGCTAAATGATAACAATGATGGATAACAAGACATTTGTTCTTCTCCCCTTCCCTTCCCTCCAGCCCTTAGAAGCTATTTAACACAAACTCTGTGATTCAGGAAAGAGTTACAGGTATTAGTACTACTGGTAACCCTCAATAGCCTGACTCGTCATTGTTGAATGTGGTAGTGATGGTATACAACAGATAACTGCACTATGGAACTGATAGTTTCAGCTTCCATAATGCAGTTATTTGTTGTATAAAGAAGTATTTCCTTGTCCTGAATCTTCTCATATGTAAATTCAGTTCTAATATTGCATCCAGATTAATGTTATAACGTATATTTGACTGCATGCACCACCACAGTCTCCCGCAGTCTCCTTTGTGAAGGAGTCGTGTGTTTTCCAAATTTGATGGAGGGAGGGAAGAATAAGGTTCCAGATTCAATCTCAGTATCTCCCTTGAGAAGGATTTTTTTTTTTGCTGATAATTGATAACAGGTCTGAGATTTAGTTATCCTTGTTAGAAGGCAGCTTCTTGTATTTGTGCATGCCACACGATCCTACTTGGATTGTTTGCGACTGTATAATTTTAGGTACCTTAAACAGATCTAAAACTGCTACTCAAGATGGAACTGATAGGAAGTCATTTGATGTATATTTTGCCAAGCAGGTAGTGGCAGAAGCAAAGGCCTTTTATAAAACAAAATCATGGAAGGCAGCTAAAAAAAATATTGCTGCACTATGAGTAAAATCAGCAAAAGAGAAATTAGCAAAGGGATGCTGTGATGCCGTGAGATCCATTAAAATCTACTGTACTCTGCTGTCTTCCTCTAGTGCAGTCCTCTCTTGAGGCATTTGTAATGCTAATAATCCACCCTATTCAGTCGGTGGTGCCTATAAATAGAGCGTAGAGGACTGTTGATAATTTGCCTCTTACAGCCAGCCAGTCTCAAATTGAGCACAAGGGTTAATTGCTGTAATTTTAAAGTTCTCAAATATTGAAGGATTATAATGTAAAGGAGACACATATTTTCTGTCAATGCCCTTCTACTGATTTCTTAACAAATAATAAAACATTCCATATTTTTGAAATGCTGCAACTTGAATGATAGGCATGATTCAAAGACCTGATGGAGATCATCTATCCCCAATTGGTAGTCGCTTTGTTCACTGCCCCTCTTCATCTTGAACAACAATATCTGTAATTACTAGCCATAGTATTAGTTTGGAATGATGAACAGGGAGCAGAAGGTGGAAAAGGTTTGGTTAGATTACAATGGTTTAGGATTAATATTTAACAGTTGGGGTGAAGGCTGTGGTGGACACAAAATGTCACATATAATTGTGGACTGGACAAATTGTAGGAATGGACAAAAATTTCGTTTTGAATTTTGGGGGAAGGAAGTTTTGAAAGCCTATTCTACAATTTACATTATAGTAATTATGTATTCCCCATCTCTGAATAGCAGAATTGCTGATTTTTAACAATTCTGCCACCGAAATGTAGCTATTCTCCAAGGATCACAAATGTTACCTGCTTTGGTTTAAACCACAGAATCCACAGCTTGCTTGTAGCTATGACACAGAAAGAAATATATTACTCATATCCATCCTATTGAACAAGGGAAATAGAGAAGTTGACAAAATGTGGACTGGATTATGCTATCCTTAGCTAAATACAAAGCTAAGTACAGTCCTCTCCAATGGCTTTTTGTCAGGCTTTTTTCTAGACCCAATGCTGTTAATATATTTATACATTATTTGGATGAGGAATTAGAAAACATGATTATCAAATTTGCATATGAGACAAAGTTAAGAGTTAGCTAGTAGCAAGATTCATGAGGAATCTGACAAGGTAGAACATCAAGCAAAAACCAGCAAGGTGAATTTCAGCAGGGACAAATACAAAACCCTAATTTTGATAGGAAAAATAAAATATATGTGCATAGGATAGAGGGGAGACACCATTGTTCTCCTCTCTTCTTCTTTGATACACATAAAATATTGTGTCCAATTCTGGCTGTCTCATTTGAGA
The DNA here is from genome assembly GCF_001527695.2 of Protobothrops mucrosquamatus. Taxonomy (NCBI): domain Eukaryota; kingdom Metazoa; phylum Chordata; class Lepidosauria; order Squamata; family Viperidae; genus Protobothrops; species Protobothrops mucrosquamatus. The sequence continues at coordinate 156,063 of NW_015387104.1, forward strand.
TAGGATATTGGACTGGAGCATGATAAGGTGCCTGAAGGGGGGAAAAAATTAAGAGGAAAGCTTGGGAACATGTTTAGCTGGAAGAGAGAAGTTTGCAGGAAAATGTGATAGCTATTTTCAACAATCAGAAGGGCTTTCTGTAGAAGATAGAAAGGATTTGTTTAGAATTATTCCAGAAGAGGGGGGAAGAAACAGCGAGATTCAGTTATGAGAAAGTAGACGTCAGTTGGATATCAGGAAAATTTGCTAAATGGAAAGAGTTTTTTAATAATGAAACAGTGGTGGATTCTCCATCAGTGAAGGTATTTAAGGGGAGACAGAATGGACATCTGTGAGGGATGCTACAGTAGGGATAATCTCTAAGGGACTTTTCAGTGCTTACATTCCATGATTTTAGGATCAGTATTAAAATGGGTGTAATCTTTAAATCCTTTCATTTATTGAAACAGGAGAGTAAATTAAGTTTCTGCATGCCACTATTTCTTATTCAGAAATTCTGAGATGAAAACATTGCTGCTTTTGGCCATGTATTTTTTACCTAGGCTCCATGCTTTTTTCAGTACATGTGGTTTATTAAAAAGGTAGCCATAGCCATTTTACTGTTCAAACTCCTATGTAACTTTTGCTGTTTCATATCCTGCTTTCTCTGGCAGGGGGGATGATGCTGTGTTTAAAGACTGCATGTTTTTGCTCTTCCTTGTGAAACATGATAGGGCTTATGATTGACCTATGCATTCAGTGGGAAATGACCTGAATAATTCAGTTGCAAATAGCTAACAAGGGCAGAAACAGAAAATGGGATGGTTAATGTTTCCCTCCCTACCACTCCCCTCAGGACCTTATTCCCTAAATCAGAATGGAGAGTAGCCAGTGGAATAACTGAATGGGGAAAATAGCCTTTTTCCTATCCGTGATTTCCTATCTTGCTGTCTGTCACCTCTCTGCACCTGTTTTGTGGCCACCAGTTTCTTCAGTCTGTTTCTGCGTTGGAATGCTCATGCATTGTCATACTCTGTTAATACTGATGCTTTCCTTCCTTTTTGCCAAACTCCAAGGAGTGGCCTCAGAAACATCTCGCTTCCCTTACCTATTTGGGCCCTGTTCCAAGGCCACCTGAGGAGCCAGAGCCGAAGACATCTCGACCTCCTTTACACATTAGGCTTTACAAGAGGCTTGCGTATTATTGGACACCCGCTCCCAAAGGTAAGCAAAATATGCCCAATGTGAAGTCCTGGCCCTGCTGGTTGGCATGGGAACCAAATGGGGGAGTTTCACAGTAGAGGGGGCTGCTAGATTGATAGCAAACTCCACCTCCCCTCCTTGCTGTTTGCTTTCCACCTATCCATTTTTTTTTTGCTTATCATATTGAAACATTATTCCGTTGTGTTCCTTAATCATTGTTTATTTTATTGTTCTATTATTTTACTTCTGTTTGCCTTCTGTCTTTCATTTTTCTTCCTTATTATTATTGTAAGCCACCCGGAGCAGCCCTACGGTGAGATAGGCAGCAAATAAATTTAACATAAATAATAAATAAAATAGGGACAAAATGATGAAACAAACAAAATAAAATGGTGCATTGTCTAACATTCCCCCTAATTTTCTTTTCTCTCTTGGACCTCAGAAATCCCAAAGGAGGAGACTCCAGAGTCCTGGCTTGAAATTCCACTGTCTGCTCTTGAATTCTCTGTCACTACTCAAAACAAGAATCTTGACCTGAAAGTAAGAGAATAGAAGTGCAATTCCCCTTAACAACTTTTCCCCAATTTGACCATTAGGTGCTATTCTGTGGTACGTTTCTTTACTATTGACAATCAATCCTTAAAGGCAGAAATTATCCACCACTTCAGAGTCTTCGTTGCCAATTTTAAACCTGGTTGCTGAATCTGTTGTCATTAGTTTGTTTTTCTTTATGTTTACCCGAGACTGATTTTTTTCACTATGCTCCTTTTTCACTCAGATGTACTACTACTGGAGCTTGGAGATCATTTGCATTTTCAGCTATCAAGTTGTGCATCAGCACAGTGCAGATTATTGATGTTTCTTTCTCCAGCCTTAAAATCACATTCATCTTCTTCTTATCCAGTTTCCCTTTATTTATATTCTGTATATAGATTGAATAAAAAGGGCAAGAGTATACAGTCTTATTCCATTCATTTGCAGATATGAAAACATTCTATTTTTTCATGTTCCATCTGGACTGTGTCTTCCTGACCTGTGTATAATTTTCATATAAGTCCAATAAGATTTTCTGGGATTCCCATTTTTTCTAAATGCATTTCAGTTTGACATGACTGACACAATCAAAAGTCTTTCTATAATCAATGAAGCACATATCGACTTCTTTTTGGCAGTCTTTGGCTTTCTCAGTTATCCAGCTTTTATCAGCAGTACTATCTTATGTTCTTGGCCTTTTCTAAAGCCAACTTGAATATCTGGCATCACTCTTTCCATGTAGGGCTCTAACCTTTGTTTGGTGATCCCAAGTATTATTTTGTTAGAAATTAAGGCTATTGTACAGCAGTTTGCATACTCTATTATGTCATCTTTCTTTGATATAGCAATAGCAAGAGCACTTAGACTTATATANACCACTTCATGGTGCTTTATAGCACCTTCTAAGTGGTTTACAGAGTCAGCATGTTGCCCCCAACAATCTGGATCCTCATTTTACCAACCTCAGAAGGATGGAAGACTGAGTCAACCTTGAGCTGGTCAGGATTGAACTGCGGGTAGTCAACAGAGTTAACCTACAATATAGCATCTAACTACTGCATTACCATGGCTCTTAAGTTTAAGTCCTCAAGCTTTTACACTTGGAAAATTCTTACTAGGTAATATCTTTATCATACATTTCTTAGGAAATCTGCCCCCAACAATCTGGTTCCTCATTTTACCAACCTCAGAAGGATGGAAGACTGAGTCAACCTTGAGTCAGTCAGGATTGAACTCCTGGCAGTGAGCTGATTTAGTCTGCAATACTGCATTTTAACCACTGCATCACCACGACTCTATATGGTATATAGAATGTTATCTTCCAATCTGTTGATTACTGTCTCATTCTCCAGATTTGCTGGCAGTTTGGTTATACCTTTACAGATTCATCTGTTGCTTGCCATATTTCTATAAATATGCCATCAATAACTGTCGCCTTCTGACTTGGTAATATAAGTGTTTATCTAATTTCATCTTCTAGTAATAGATTTTTTTAAAAAAATAGGGACTATCTTCTAAGATATCTTGAGTGTTGACTTTTCTACTATATACAGTAGAATTTCAACACACTCTTTCCATCTTTGTTTGATCTCTGAATGAGTTCCCATCTGTCTGGTGGCGTTCTTGGCATACCAATTCAAGGTTGGAACCTTGTCCTGAATTCTGAGATTGTTTAGAAGAGTTTCCTTGTTTTTCAGTATTTTCATTTTTGATGTCTTTATAGATGTTGCTGTAATACTGCTTCTTGGCTCTTCTAACATCTTTCTGAATTTCTTTGTTAAGTTTATTTCTAAGTTCTTTGTCTTCATGGCTTTGCCTCTCTTCAAATTTGCTTTTTTATTTCTTGATTTTAGACAATCACTTTTTACTTTTATTCTTAATAGTTTATTTAAGTTCCTTCCACAGTTTCTGCTGCGTTTAGTAGCTGACTTTGTCTTTTTAAGGCATATATGAGTAAATGTTAGACTGTCTTCTCATAGGAAAAAGCAAATATTTTCAGAGATATATCTGTCTAAAATATTTACGGGATGCTGAGTTATTAATACTAACATCTGTCTTTTGGAAATACTTGTTTCAGCGTGAAGAAGACTTCATGAATGTTTGTATTGAACCAGATACAATCAGTAGGGGAGACTATGTAAAAAGAGGGTGAGTACTAGAGAAGCTGTCCTTATGTACCTTATAGCCATAAAAAGAGGATGAATAATAGAGAACCTGTCCATATGTACTTTATCATAGCCATAAATTTCATGTATTTATTTGCTCTGTGAATATTAATAATTTAATCAAGGAGTGATTAAAACTAAAGAAAAGATTCTGGGATTTTCTATCATGCCAAAATTCATTGCAGGAACAGATTTCTTTATTATTTGTTAGACTTATAGCACATCTTCCCCAGAAGCTCTAGGTATCACTCCTTTTAGGTGGGCAAGGTCAAGGAACTGACATGGCAGGGATTCCAGAAATGTTCTTATCTCAGGGTAGAATAACAGAGTCTCGCAAGCTCCTCCTTAACAATTCTCCAGTTCCTTATTTGCAAGGCCAGAGCTACATTCCTTCATAGTTGGTGTACATAGTAGCAATAGCACATAAACCTCTATACGGCTTCATAGCGTTTTCCAGCCCTCTCTAAGTGGTTTAGAAGCACTGGCTGAGGAATTCTGGGAGTTGAAGTCCACAAGTCATAAAAGGGCCAAGTTTGAACACCCCTGATCTAGAATCTTCTCATTAACAAATATTCAGCAGAAGAGCAAGAAGATAGGCCCAATTCTGAAATGTAAACACAACTAAAAAAGCTGAAAGCTGCTTCACGTAGATATTTTTCATGCAGGTAACAATACACACGTCTAGCAATATCTTTGTTAACATAGAAAAGCAATTGCTGATGCCTTTAACCAGGCAACTGTATTGGCTTCTAAATCTGGAAATTTTCTGTGATACATCAGTGGCATAGTTCAGATGATGATTTAAAGTTTTGTGAATTATGATTTTATGTAACCATGGGGAATCATTAGAATTAAGATATACAAAATGTCTACAAACCCCTAATTAGAAATAACTAGCATACTTTCCTGTCATGTATATTTTCATTCTAACCTTTTAAAGCTAGAACTTTCTGATTATGTTCAGTTAGGATATTTGCATGAGGAAAATAAGTTTTGGTCCCAGCTTTTTCATTTTAAAGGATAGATGAACCCTGCATATGAACTAAGTTTTAGCTCATTTAAAAGACACAACTCTTTAAATGCTAAACCCATCCAAAATACATTGGGCTGAAACTTCAGTGTAAGTCTGCATGCAGATACCCCAAGGCTCATGCACCAGGTGTAGCAATTCCCAGGACTAATTTATTGACTGGACAAGAATGCACTACAAAAAATAATAATCAAGAGTTAGTGGTGTTTATAGCTCAAGTACTGTTCTTGGATCGCAGAGAATAGAAATGTGTGAATGGTCACAAATCTTTTAAAGAATGGCTCATGTAAAAAGGTTACACTGTTTTGTAGTGTAATGTAAAATGGTTAACTTCATCTGATAATACAAGGGCTGCTATTATTTACTATTTGCTTCTGAAGTTTTTTCCAGCTACTGAATTCTGTTTGTTATTTTTTTTGCTCATACTTTAAATCATAGGCATAAATATTTTCCTGTGTTCTTCTTATCTTGTTTTGTACAGAAGCCAAAAGATGAAGGACCCCCACCTGTGTCCTGAAGGAAGTCAATGTCTTCAGGCTAGCAAGTGCATTTTGCAGCTTCCAGAGGTGAGAGATCAAATATTAAGAAAATCATAGGTATGTTTATAAATGCTGAGATGCACATGGAGCTGGTTTTATTCTCTCCTACCTTAGAAAGAGTGGTGGCTTTTCTTCTTTTTGTGTAAAGAGATGGAATAGAGACATGAGTTTTGCTTAAGTAAGCTTTGAAGCAGATTCTCATGTCTCTCTGAAACAATCTGATTGACCAGCATTCATATCCTTGCTATTGGTAACTACCATTTTCATGTATGTGTATATGTGCATAATGTAATGGTGGTGGACTACTTCCAATTTGATCCTCTTACCATGATCTCGCTATATGCAAGATGGTAAGGTTAGTTTAGAAGGACAATTGTATTAGCAAGAATTTTCCATTAGGTTGTATGTAGGCCCAAAGATGTGTACTTAGATATAGCAACTGCAATAGCACTTAGACTTATATACTGTTTCATAGTGCCTTACTACTCTTTACAGAGTAAGCATATTGTCCCCAACAATCTCATTTTATTAACTCGGAAGGATGGAATGCTGAGTCAACCTTGAGCTGGTAAGGATCGAACTATTTGCAGTTGGCAGAATTAGCCTGTAATACTGCATTCTAACCACTGTGCCACCACATCACAAATACATTGAACATTATTATCCTTGCATAAAATATTTTTGTCTCACTGGCTAGGTCCCTTATCACACGAACTCCTAATGAAAAGTATTGGGTTTTGGTGTAGATTGTCACGTAAATCCAGCCAAATTTTGGCTTATTCAACACACTGTGATTAAGAAAAAAATAGCGTACAGTGAAACATGAACTCAGATACCTATTGGCTGGAAAACCTAACAAAATGCTTAGTTCCATGGCAATACAATTGAACTGTAATTTGGGACATTACAACATTTGGGACATGAATGTCAGATCTTCACTGCAGGCCCTGGTGCTGCTGAATTCTAAGGAAAACCACTGTCAAGATGTAGCTTGAGGCAGTGTGTCTGCTTTGTTGTCCTGTTGTGTGAAAATCTCTTGACCTCTTCATGTTTGCAGGATACAGAAGGCTCTTTAGCTATAGACAGTGAAGAGTATGAAGCAATGACAGTGGAGGTAAAGCTGTTGCCCAGGAAACTCAATTTCTTCTGTGATGCCAGAAAAAAAGAAGAAATGCTTCAAGGTATATCATAATCAAAGCAGCTGATTCAAGGTATACTGTAATCAAAGGGTTGAGTTGGATGACTGCCTGAACTGTTTAACGAACTGCGTCTGAAGACCACATATCTTTCCTTCAGTTATGATGAAAGCCGCCTTTTTCAAACTACGTATGTAAGAAATTGAGGAAGAAGAACTAAGGTGGAAACAGTTGGTTTTTCTTTTCGCCTGGTTCCAGTTATTTCACAAAAAAAATGACTTCCCATCTACCTCTGTGGCAAGTGTTTTCTAGTTAAAAAACTTTGGGTATAAACTTCCATTTGTAACCTGCATATGTACTTCAGGTCATTGAACATGTTCCTACTTTCCCTCATTTTGCTTCCTTTCCTATTTCAGTAGTTGAGGTATGGGCACCCCATCAGTGTTATGCTTATGTTTAGAAAAGTGATAAAAATTAATGTTTCAAGAGAAAAGTTATCTAAAATGTAATCACTAATAACTGATCAATGAATCATTAAACAAGCAGCTTGACTGGTAGCCTATCTTTGGTATTAAGCACATATTATTTTATTCTCGAAGAGAAAGGATGCAAAAAAGGATCAAATCTGGATCTTTTTGCGCGCAAAAGACCCCCAAATCTCTACTCCTATCAAGCTGATTTCTGACACCTAATATTTGACAAAGGACATTTCTTTTGGCACACAACCCACCTGAGTTTGGAATAACAGTCTTCTGGAGTTTTGTTTGCAGTAAGAACAAAAGGAAGCAGTTTACTTCATGTTTTGAGTGTTTTTACAGGCCACAGCTAGGTTTTGTTTTTTTTTAAATACCTTGAGTCAGCCATAAAGACTCAGTATGTTAATAAATAAAACTGATAATTTTCCTGTTGCCACTGGGTGGAGCTAGTTCAGAGAATTATCTTCCTGTTTACCTGTTAGGGGAGTTTATTTTCCACTTTTAATGATTTGTTTTGAGGCGTTAGATTGTAATGTGGTGTTGCCCATATGTTCTGTGCCTTTTATGCTGTTTTTATAGACGGATTGCCAAATGATGCACAGCATGTGTGCATCATAGTTACTTTGCTATTCAGTCTTCAAGTTACCAAATACTAAATATGTTTCTTTATTCATCTGTTGAGCTTTAAAGACAGGGCCAAATATAAAAACTGTATTGTACACGAACATTAAAAAGATATAAATTTATAGCTGTAAAAGTGAATTTCTGCTTTGAAGTTGTTCATGAACTGAAGTGAAACCATTACTAAATATTGCCTCTTTGATTGAGAGCTGGCATTGAAAAATTCATGCTTAATTATTGCTTTGTTTGCTATTTTTTAATTAAATATGAAAGCAATTGTCCTGTCCCTATTTTTTTCTTCTAAGATAATACATAATACACAATATGTTTGTAGATATCGATGAAAAAAGGTTGAGAGTGAGATTACTTTGATTTTTCATTGCTTCTGAGGGTACAACACAAAAAGAAAATACAGGTTTTATTCTACAGCATTAAAACACTGCATGTCTGGACTGTATTGATGGGACTATCCCAGGTTAATTTGTTTTGAGTTTCAGATTGTTGCACAATTCTAGAAATCGGTATGCTGTCCATAAAATAACTGAATATAACTGTTAATGTCCATGGGATAGGACAATTATACTGTACCATCAGCAATTAAAAAGTTCTTAAAACACAAGGGGCAAAGAGGGAGACCAAATAATTGAGTTATGAAGTTTCACATGACCCATCAAGCTGTTTTAAATAATCACCCAGCACAAATGATACCTGTGTTAAAAGTGAGTTTTAATACAGTAAAAAAGACCATTATATATGTACACAAGTCCTTTTGGGGTTCTATGTTAGCAATGAAATCCACAAAGGTAATGCTTTCTCTCTTACTGAAAGAAGCCACTGGTATAAAGAAAAGTGCTTAGTCACAAGTTAATGAGAAGATCCTAGCTGCCCGTCAAGTCATATTCACACTTAACATCTTTTCAAAACTAAGTTTATACACTAGAGTTAATTAAAAACAGGTGGGGAATACCGTATTACAGTTATTATGCAACAAGTTATATATGTTCTCTCATAGAAGCAGGAGGGATCCTCTCCCCAATAATTGGATAGTGCCTAAACCAAATCTTAATTTACACAGCTAATGGTGGAAATGTATTGGAACCTTCTTAGCTCAAAGGTTGCATGATGAAAATGGCTGCCAGAGATATGTCATTGCTCTTTTGTTGTTTAAGCCTTGCAGACTTAAGGCACCCACTTAGTTCCTTAAATCACCTCCAATAAGGGGGGGGGAAGGTTAGCATTTTTAAGGGGTGTATCAGAAAGATCTGCAAGGTTAAGGCACCCATTTCCCTACCCCCTTAAAACAACCTAATCACTATGGCAACAAAAAAGCACCCAAATTAGGACCTTTAGGTCTTCCGGGTTGTTAGCAAAATAATGTTGGAAAATCCGACTGGCATTTTTTTAAGCATCCTAAAACTCTACTAGGAAAAGGGCAGGCAACTCTTATCTCTTATTTTCTGTCTTGTGTGACTAACAGTATCTTCTGAGTTGTGCAGGGATCCACTCAGTTAGCAATTGGCAGTTTTACTTCCACTGGGCTAGATCCACTTTTGAGAGAGAAGCAGCAAACTTCTTTTAAAAAGATAGGTAGAAGCCATTGCAACCTTATTATATTATATAGTTTCCTAAGCAATCCATAATTCTCTGGCTGAAACTGATTCCCTTTGTCATTTAGATCAAGGAGGCAGACATACATCATCCAAATTTCACTGTTTGTTCCACATAGTGAATATGACCTTATAAATAAATCCACCAATTATTTTTTCATAGCTAACCATGAGTCACTCTAGCAAATTACAGCTTCGTTCGCCTTTGATCTCCATGGGTGAAATGAGCCAAGCTTTTACATTCCCTGAAAGTCATGTCAAGCAACATATGGTCTTGTTTTAAGGATGAGCCAATAAATTCACTTGCTAATTTTGACAATCAATCTACCTGTGTGTGTGAACTGCCCAGTGCTAGGAAATACACGTATGGATTATGTAAAATTGGTACTCGGGAGTGATTATGAACCCAAATGTTTGCTTTTCAAAAGTGGCTCGGTGCCCAAGCATGCTAGAACCTTCTGCTATTTAATGAAAGACTCAAAAAAATGAACTTGATATCATAGGCAAGAGAGTGCATGTTGTAGTCTGTATTAAATAGTAATTTCTACCTAAGCTATCTAATCTGTATTTAAGCAGAAATGCATCTTTAATTCTGTACAGTAGAAGGAACATCAGCCATTCATTAGTTGTACCTGTGTATAAACAAATTCATTCTCTAAGGGCCTATGCTTACGTAGGCAACACAGAACTATGCTTATATAGGCAAATCAGTGTAGAATATGAAGCATCAAGTTGGTGTGGCAGATTTCCAGTGTTTGCAAAAGCATACAAACATTAAATCAGAGCAGCCCAATGTACAATGGGCACAAAAAAGTGAGAAGGCTTCAGCTGACCCCATTCCCCCAAGCTTTGTCCAAGGAAGGCTTTTCAAGTTAAGAGAATTTGAACCACATTAATCATCACCTGCTCTCATGAATTCTTTTCAATTATGGTATTCAAGATGAAAGCTGTATTTGTTATATGGAGGCCTATCTAGTTCAATTTACGGTGAATTAATTATGCAATGGTATAATGCTGGAGGTGCAACCTGACCACGTTTTCCTAAATTGTGGGCACAGGGACATCATTAATATCATAAATTGAAGAAACTGAATCGTCGTAGTCGGTTTGTGCATATAGTACCTGGCAAAAATAATTGCAACATTTCCTGTAGATGCCACAAAAGTGCTCTTCCTGAACTCACAAAGAAGGCAGGTAAAAAGTGAAGACCAGCATAACTTCACACATCCGAGACCAGACTTTTCCTTATACCAAAACCAAGCAAGTTCATTTCCATAGTGTAATTCCAAAACTCATATGCAAATGTTGTATTGCTTTTTACAGGGCTAATACTGTACTAACTATGGCTGAAATTTTTTATAAAGGGTATCTTTAACTAGTTTCCCTCCCTTACAATAACCTGTATGGAAAGTGCCTTGGCACAGGATGTGCAATCTTTGAGCCACAACCCAAAGTCCTCATCTGGTGAAAATAATCAGAAGGCCTTTAGTTGGTTTTTTTGTTTTCTTGTTTCTAGTTGTTGTTGTTTTTAAAGAATAGAATGGAAACGGGACTTTGAGGAGATCATCTGTTTTCTATCCTAACCCACCTCCCCACAAATACCCAAACAGCTTGAAGCATGGTGACGAAATTCAGACTAAAAATTCAATAGCAAAATTTCAGACTAGTTTTTTTAAAAAAAGTTTCAATAAAGAAATAAATCGATTGTTTCACTGAAAATTGGCTATTCTACTACTGGACATTTATAAACTGTCTTGGAGAGAAGGGAGACAACATGAAGGCTCTTGGTTATAAGTTACTCGCCTCTATCTAAAGATCTATATAGGATTTAGAAGTGATTTTGAGCCCTCCAAATTACAGGGTTGGACATCATGAGCAGAATTTCAATATTGTTTAAAAAGAAAGAGGTCTCAGCAACATATAGAGCTCCTGCATACTTCATGCTTGCTCTCTTCTGTTTCTCAGAAAAGACTAGCTAAATTATGCAAACTAAATCAGGCAATAAATACTGTTTCTTGTACTTATTAATTTGGCAATCATTTTGTTGCATCAGAAATCTCTCATCTGTATTCAGAATGCCACTGCATATATTCTGCTATAAGAGAATGAAGGGGAAAGGAATAACAGGAAAAACAAATATTTCCCATTAAGGGTCCTATACCTTCATAGTATTTTTTTTCCATTTAATTAGCCATCCCCACCATTGAACATTCAGCCCAATGCTCTGTTCAGTAAGCAGGCACCAGGTTTAAAAAAAAGCCACAAATTTCCTGTTGTTTTTTTTTTAATGACCCCACTCTTTACCCACAACTTCAAAGGTTTTCTGCTTTTCCATGATCTGGCCTTTGCCTTCATAGGAAGGAGGAAGCAGAAGAATGAAATGCTGTCTCTTTAAAAGCAGGCAAAAAAATATCAAATATTTATATCCACTGCAACAGGAACCTGCTTATGCTTTCAAAGCAGAGAAATAAAACATACCCTGTAGGATGAGATGTTCTTCTGTGTCCCGTTTAACAGCTGGACAAATAGATTATAAAGGTGCCCAGTAAGTAAGATGGAGCATATGACAGATGGTTATGACAATCACACCCAATTCTGTCTGTACATCTTGCCAACATTTCTTTCTTTCTTTCTTTTTTTGCTAGCCCAGCTGCTCTATCTTTACTAGCAGCAACCCATATCATTCAATGTTTAAATAGTGAAGCTTTTCCTAGCATGCCCATGAATGCATCAAGTTTTCATCTGAATTTCTATCCATCGGGCTAATATCAACAGAACAGAGCCAGTTTCAATTGCTCTAATGTGTTCCATATCCGAGATTTACAGCTATTCATTGCATGAGTTGATGGACAACACATTGTCTTAGGGTGTAATAAAGAAGCACTAGTGCAGCTCAGTCTCACAGCTTATGTTCTCTTTACCATGGGTAATCTACAGCAATATTTCTCAGTCCTGGCAATTTATACATGTGTAGAAATTCTTCAGCCAACAGACCCATTTCTGAAAATCCTGATTTACAGGATTCTCATTCTAGACCTCCCTATCTCCAAGCATTCTTGTGGCATATTCTCTGTGGCAGCTTAGCAAAACAAGAAGCAAAGATACCGGTTTAAAAGTTTGTTCATGTACAAATCCCATACACAACAACAAAGGATATCAAGAGGATCAATTTAACATCTAATTACAGAGAATCATTTGCTTAATAAACAGCTTAATACCTTCTAATTCTTCCCTTTCATTCTATAAGTTATTTAAATCCATATATAGGAAGACCCACTCCCTATAGACAAGACAAATATGAGGTAGGAAAAAGGGTTAAGATATTGAATGAAGATTTTCCTTCCACATTGAACAAGGTGATATCCTGTAGATTCTTTAGTTGAATCCATCCATCCAACCTATTCTTAATATCCTTGCCTTTTAAGTTTTTTTTAAAGATTCCGACTATGACTTTCTAAAATAGGTTAGAACTATGCGGCAAAATATCAGAAGATGACTGTTCACTTTAAAAAAAAACAAGCAAGAAAGCAATTTGTTAAAGATAGCAGCTTGCATAAATCATAAAGTACTATTCAGCCAAAGATAACAGCAAACGGAAACATGTATCTAGTCAATCCAACTGTCCTTCCAAAGCAAAAAGGGACTCTACAATCAAAACCATCTATTTAAAAAAGGCAATAAAATTCAGTCTATGTAAGAAAAATCAGTTGCCACACTATAGTAACAGGCAACGAATTAAGTCTAACTGGAATTTAGTAAAGATGTCAGTGCTAGCAGGACCAGACCAGCCACAAACACTTATGTCTTTCACTTCCTCAGTGATCTGGAAGGAGGCCTTTATTAGAGCACTACAACCTCTGCCACAATAAGGAAAATAATGACAGTATCACAACATTCCTAATAGACAACAGCTGAAATGACTAAGCAAGGGAGAACAGGTGGAGAACCTGAGGCCACCAGCCTCTAGCCTATTATTAAAGCTGCAAAGAGCCCAAGAACCACAATACTGGTATTCAGCCAGAAGCTGAAGAAACAGATCAGGCTCTCAGATGATGATGGCTAGACCATGGTATCCATCATCAAGGGCATAAGGCACTGGAGTGATCATCACTCCTCGCTATTTTTTCTTATCTTTTTAGTATTATCCTATTATTACTCACAAATATAGGCTTGGGTCCTATGAGAAACCTAAACCTGTAGTGTAACAGAACAAAATTCCAGTGTATCAAAACCACCACTATGCCAAAAATAATACATATCAAATTATCCAGTTGGCAGGGCGGGCTCATTGTAATTACAAGTATAAGAAACAAACCGTGCAGGTTAAGTACACGGTCTCAAATTCTTTAAACTGCTTTTTGGGGGGCAGGCTGAGATATGAAGTTACTGTGACACAGCTGAGATAATGCAAGACCTTTTCCCTAAAATATATTCAACAGTAACGAAGCTAGGATAAAAAAAAAAAGTAATTCTCCCTATTGTTTAGTAAAGAAATGAGAGGTTGTTTTTTTTTTAAAAAAAAAAACACACATTACTTTTGAAGTAATGGGAGAAAAATCTGTCCCCTGCCACTTGTCTTCCTTCTGCCAAGGCAAAAATTGAACATACACGTTAATCCTAATTTAACTGAACCATGATATGGAGAGCAGATGCATGCCTATATACGTATAAAGTAAGGAACAGGAATTATGTCACAGGAAAACAAAAAAACCCATCTTTAATGATTTTTGGAATTGGAAGGTCTATCACCTCCTACAGGATGTTAGGAAGGCTCTAGCAGCGTGAAAAATTCACATTGGTCCCCAGAGAATAAAGTGCTTTTTCACATCCAACCATCTAAATTCCCAGCCATTAGATATGATTTCTTCTCTCAAAATAACTCTGTGCTGGGTTGTTTAGAAGCAGGTGGGGTAGAAGATCATGAAGCAGACTATTCCTTTTACAGAACTTACAGAAAGCATGGTTGGCCAATCCAGGGGTCCCAACCTTGGCGATTTTAAGATTTGTGGACTTCAAGTCCACAAGTCTTAAAGTCGCCACGGTTGGGGAACCCCTGAGCCAAGCTATTGTGGGTAGGGAAGAATAGTATCTTCTTTGAGATCCATTTGAAAACAATTATTAACCGGATAAAAATAAATAACACTTCCTGCAGAGTGCTCCCTTAAATAAAAGGCAATACTTCACAATATGAGTTGTGGCAAGTTCCACCAGTTCGTCCTGTAGTCTTTTAACAGTTATTGCCATCCACTCATGTGTGAATTCTGCTTCTCTCACCCTTCCAGCACCCACCACTTCTAAGTACAACAAGGATTATCAATGACCAGCATGACATCAATGCCATAAACTTCCAGGAGGTCCATGAGAAAGCTACGGTCGCCTTGAGGATCCAAACCCATTCCACGGGCATGGTCAGCTGTCAATGTCTTGTCCTGGCTGGCTGATATCTCCATCAATGTCTGAAATATCCGGTTGTTCTGCTCCATGAAGAACCTTAGAGATAATGTGAAATGAAGACATATGAAGATGTGTAAAACCTAAAGACATTCTGCTCTCCAAGCCCATGACTGAGTATTACTCATCTTCTATTACCCCATAATTTGGAAAAATGCAATTGGCCAGTAGTTAAATTGGCAATGACTTGAAACTGACTACAAGCCACCTGTCCTCTATGGAAAATAGCCTCCTAAGAATATACTGCTCAACAGGTTTCTACAAATACCTTCACTGAAATCCCATGCCCCACTACAAGGGGCTTCTTCAAGAATTCTCATTTAGACAGTGGACACCCTATCTGAATCCATTAATTATTGTTTAGGTAGATCTTTCTTTGCTTCTCTGTAGGATTCTTGATGCTAGCCTTCATTTATTTTTGCGTATACAGCCTCCCATTATATCAAAGGTAGGGCTACCTACTGGCCATGGCCAGCAAAATGTACACTCAGACACGTTCTTTTGCTCTACACACTTTGTCCCACTTCACTCTTTAAAATGGTTCTTTACAACATTAGCATGTTGCAAAGCAAACACTAATTCCTAGCATCATATGCATTTGCAGAAATGAGTCCTAAATAGGTTGTAAATGGTAGAGAGCATTCTAAGTTAATGCATCTAATAATTGCTACTCAATATGGCAGCTATTTTGTGAATGCACCCACCACAAAGCCTCAAAATTCAACCCAAAGCTGCTTTTTCACGAGGCAACTGGTCTTTCTGGTTTTTCCTTGGAAGACATTTCATCCAAGAAGCTTCTTCAGCACTGACTGGATGGTGGGGAATGGAAGAATTTATACTCCTTGCAGACAACTGATTATTTGCATACTTTTAGAGAGTTGTTGAGGCCACCTGGAGGTTTATCTCTCTCGTCAGGGTCACCTGAATAGTGCAAATGTGTGTGGCACCTTGGAACTGCTAAAAGGACTGTATTGTAGACTGGAGATAGATGATGTCATATCCTTCCCCCTCTGCTTAGAGAGGGCTATTCAGTTTTGACATAGATGGCCTCTTTGACCCCTATTTCAAACCAAAATTCAAAACTACTCTTAACCTAGTATTGCCATTTGCCATTCAGGTTCATATTATCTTGTCACTACTTTTCCAGGTTTGTGAACTACAATGGAGAGATTGTCAACTTTTAAACATGCAGCCTTTGACTAGCTAACAAACACTCTCAAGAGTTTTCTCTCGCCAACCTTCCTGATATTTATTTCCTTGCAGATGCTGAAAGTATAACATTTCAAACTCAGAGTGTGTTTTACTGCTTAGGTTTAGTTTCAATTTTCATAGCCCCATCAACAGCATAAATTATAGCTATTGCTACAATCTGATTACAGAAGTTGGAGTATAACTTTGAGGGTTCAGACTTTAAGCTGACCATAACAGATCTTTACTTTTGTATCACTCTTACACGCTACTATGCTTCTCTGAATATGTGGCCCCATGAAATATGGATTCCCTAGCTACTGAGACTTGCAAAAGTCCATGAAAAAACTACATTTTTCAGCAATAGCTGCCCCAGATTGGGTAAGTATGTATGGGGGAACCTCAACCTCACCCCATCATCACTGAAGTTCCAACTGCAATCGGGTAATCAGGAGACTTACAGAGGATGAGAAAAGGAGAGCAAAGGAAATAAGTTCCAAATAATCACAAGAGCACTTGGAAATATCTCAAAATATAGCTCATCACTAATTTCAAGTAGTACTCTGAACAATCTCATCTCAACAACTTACAAGATGAAGAGGTCCTCTTCACAAGAACTACAGTCACCATCTACTTCCTGGGAGTACATCAGCATCTGTCTGAATGAGGGAAACATATATACTCATCACATTGACAGATCCACAATTGGTGCCCTATAGCAATCCAAACAAAATATCCACAACCTGATCCAATACTTCCTGGACATGCTATCCATGGCATCATTACAACATCAAAGTGAGTATCTGGTCAGAGGCTGCAGTCAAGAAAACCTAGGTTTAGACTTTTCTTAATCTCAGTTATTTTGTAGCATTTTAAATAAGAATTTTCATATTCAAACTTATTGAGTGAAGCCTTCCCTGTGATTCTGCATAAACATGCTGGAAAGAAATGAGCAAAAATCTTGAACAATTCAGAACTAAAACAGAGCTTTCACTCAAGCTCCCCATAAAACTTGGAGAGAAGTCCCTAACCAATTTCTGGTACTACCTCTGATCATTAAGTCTCTGATACTTCTCCTTGTCTGCACTGTTAATCTTCAGGAGTGGTTGCAGATGCTCGTGATGTGTCTTTACATTCTGGTTATCTACATAGACATCATAGAGATCCTGCTTCTCTTCAAAGATTTTTTCTGTTGTGCCTGGTGAAAAAAACACAAGAGAATGGGTTGGATCCAAATTAAGTTAAATGCACTTGGGTTTTCCACCAAACTCAATGAGATATCAACACTTAAATACAAACAGCCACGGTGAGCATGGGCCGAAGTTTCATTGATGTTTATATTCAGCCTCCAAGGCTGTTGGAAACATCAATTGAGTGGACAGGCCCAAATATTTAGTGTGTTTTGCAAGGAGTTTTGCAAGTCCAAATGGCTGGCTAGGGAATTCTGGAAGCTGAAATCCCACAAGTCTTAAAGTTGTCACGGTGGGACTCCCCTGCTGTACGTTTTTCAGAAACTTAATACATGTATTTTGATTATTTTGACCAAAGAACTAGACAAAATCAAACCATGAAAAAACAGGGTGTCCTTGAATCTGCAGAAACGGCTGATGACAGCCTACATCAGGGGTGTCAAACTGCTGGCCTGTGGGCCAGATGCGTCACGAGGAAACCGCGCCCACCCTATTGCCGGCACTGTGGAAAAAGCTTCGATATGTCACGTAATGTCATGTGACATCACGGGTTTGACATATCTGGCCTACGTGCTTGCTATAGTATACGGAGACTATGATATACTAATTTTTAGATACTTCTTGCATGGAAGTGGTAGGATTTTTCAAAACACAGAACCAGATTTGCTACCTCTATCTGCCAAAATGAAAGGGTACATTCCTGAAATATGTTTAATATTCAGCTATGTATAAATGTTTCATGTAAAATTGTTGGAAGTCCAACGTCTAAAACAGCCAAACTGATCCCAGGTAGCACAAACACAATAAGGAAGTAAATCTGGAGCATTACATACTTACAGGCTACATATGATACTTCAGTCTCCAGCATTTCAATGTCGGCTACATTGACATAGAAAAATGGCTTAGACTCGGGGACAGTCCCTCCAATTCCCGGCAAGGAGACATTGGCAAGGCAGCAGCAGCAATAAACTATAGGCAAGAACAGGAAGAAACCAACAAGGCATAAGACAGGCAATGGGACCTCCAGAACTTATTTGAGAACCTGGGAAGAAACCTGCCACAGGAGGATATGTCCCTACCCAGAGCAATCAAATGATATTCCGAAAAACAAAAAAAATGTTCACTGAATGCCCTTGGAAAAAAACAGGGAAGCTCCAAAATGAAAAATGCATTTATGAATAAAAAGACGTTCAGGAATAGAGACACTAATTAACACTTTCGTTTTCCAGAATTGTATGTTTGCTTTTCTTTTCTTTTTTTTTCATGGAAGCCATCGCCTCTCTCTTCAGGAGTAAGAACGTCAACTCAGTAAGACACAACTGACTGAATGTGTATGCGGTTGAAAAACAGACAATTTAGTTTTCTCTACCTCACACCCACGCATGCCTGCCTGTCTTAGGAACTCAGGAGGCAACAGTGTGAATTTGCCAATAATGTAACTTCTTAAATTATCTACTAAGAATGTAATGAACTGTTAATGCGCTAGGCAGATTTGGGTTGCTGAAGTTCAAGTCCCCACCCAACCATGGAGCACATTGGGTAACTTTGGGACATTTTATTTATTTAGTTAGTTAGTTATATCCTGCCTTTATTAATTTTTACAAATAACTCAGGGCAGCGAACATATCCAACACACCTTCCTGCTCCTATTTTTCCCATAACAACAACCCTGTAAGATAAGTTGGGCTGAGAGAGAGTGACTGGCCCAACGTTGTTCAGCCATCTTTCATGGCTAAGGCGGAACTAGAATTCACAGTCTCCCGCTTTCCTAGCTTGTATCTTCACCTCCAGACCAAACTGGCTCTCTTATTCCATTTCTCTGAGCCCAACCTAACTTACAGGGCTTTTGTTGTGAAGAAAAGCATGGAGAAGGGGCATCCTCCCTACCATTTAAAGCAGGGGTCCCCAATCCCCGGTCCATGGACCAGTACCGGGCCGTGACATGCCAACAACTGGGTTGCACAAACAAGCAAAGCCCCATCCGCAGGATGCAGGCAGCACACAAAACCACGCACCCTCCGGTCTGCAGAAAAACCTCTGTCCACGGAACTGGTCCCTGGTGCCCAAAAGGTTGTGGACCTCTGATTTAAAGCACTCGAGAGCAACAGTGCAATATGAATGCAATTTCATTAAAATTAAAAATACATAAAAATTGTTTAAAATAACATTTACACTGTCAACATGCTAAAAAATACTATGCTAGATAACAACTGTTTTCCATTTATAAAACGTATGAGTTGACAGCTAATTTTTCAAAGGTTTTGCCAAAAATCAGCATTTACTTCCAGTTTGGGACAAAACCAGCCCACAGCAAACCACTCGTTCCTTTAATGGCCATGGTGCTCACTTTATGACTTTCTGCAAAAAAGGTCACATGACCGACCAGCTTTATAACTGTCATAACACATGAACATTATGGGCAGGCTCTATTACGATCATAACTTGAGGACATGTGTAGTAGGAAAATATTTTATTAAACAACAATTAAAATGGCAAAGTATTACTATAATTTGGTCTGCAAGAGAGTAACTTCCTTAAAAAAACGTTTCTCTCTCTCCCTCTCCCTTCTTCCCTCTTCCTCTTCTTAAATTTCTGTAATATGAAATGGGTGAATTATGCTTTTTTCTGTTGCCTGATTTTGTAACAAAGACCACATGCTCTACCCTCCTTCCTACCTCTGTAGCAGACCACGCCGACGGGAGGTGGGGAAAATATCAAAATGCGCTTGCGAAGCAAGGCAAACTTCCAGAGGGTCAGAATCTGCTCTCCAAAGAACTTGATGAACTGAGACATACAGCCTGCAGGGTGGGTGATCTGCAGCCAGAGGAAACAGCAAGAAACCGAGGTCAAAGCTGAAACAAGGGAAGCGAGCGGCTACAGAAATGGCAATTTCAGCAAAAGCTCTGGGAAGAGAGGAACTACCCAGGGTTGGTATCTCTCTCTCTCTCTCTCTCTCTCTCTCTCTCTCTCTCTCTCTCTCTCTCTCTCTCTCNTTTTTTTTATAAATAGCGAAAAATTGGTTGTTCTCTCTCACTCCCAGCAAGGAATTGACTGCTGTGATGAACAGACACCCAGAGTTTTATTTCATTAAATATTTAGGCTGCTGCCAAAATAGTCTGATGCAGTCGGCTCCCAACCAAATAAAATGCGAGGAAACATCCACAGTAAGTAAAACAAAACAAAAAATTTGAACATAAGCATCCACAGCAAGAAGCACAAAAACAATATAATAATATAATATAAAAATTCCATAACCGGAGGGAGAAAAATACACTACCCATACCCTTAGAACCCAGAGTAACCAAAAAAATATAGCATCTACTGGTAATAATGAAACCAACACACAAAGTTCAACAGTCCCAATTATTTCTCACCTTCATCTCTGGATACATATATTTGTGGATGGAAGGCAGCCAGTGGATGGGTTGCTGTGAAACAAGAGTGCCTGCTGGGAAGACCCCTTTCTTGTCATCGTAAAAGGCTTCCAAGTGAGAGTAATGTCCTGGCATTTCCAACTGATGCCTGGAAGGGAAACAAATAAACAAGACAAGCAGCTGCGGAGTGATCCCTCTATAGCCTCCCTTATCAGATGCACAATTCCTTTCCTATTTATCTTCATAACAAGACTGACAGCAAAGTGGTCCAGATGAGGCCTGGACTGAGCCCCTCTGTTTGGGAGGGTGGGTGGGTTGGTAGATATGCCCAATTTGAGGGAAAAGGTCTGGGTTTCCCAGCAAATCCTCAGAAAGAATAGCAATAGCACTTAGACATATATACCACTTCATAGTGTTTTATAGCCCTTTCTGAGCTGTTTACAGAGTCAGTATATTGCCCCCGACAATCTGGGTCTTCATTTTACCAATCTTGGAAGGAAGGCTGAAATCAACCTTGAGCCAGTCAGGATCGAACTGCTGGCAGTCGGAAGAATTACCCTGCAATACTGCATTCTCACCACTGCACCACCACGGAATCACACACATGGCATTTCTCTTGCACAGACAGGTCTTGATTCGGTATCAGATTCATGCCGGAGCACACCCCATGTGGCTATATCCCATTTTCACTTGGATTTCACCTATTTCTACTTTATGGGGAATACCTTCATTTGGGTAACAAATAAAAAAAACATTGGTTCACAGCCAAAACCATAGCAGTGATCTAGAAGATCTAACAGGGGTTCCCATCATGAACTGAACACTGCTTGTAGGACACTTGGAGGTGTTAGAAGAAACACCACCCCCACGTGCTTTCTTTATCTAACGACCTACCTGACCTGGTTCTCCAAGAAGTGCATGTATCTGTACAACAGAGTGTAGGAAGGAGAAAGAATGCCCACAGATTTCATCCGCGCACCACGTTCCAATTCACTCTCCACAGGCATATTGGCAAAACAAGCCAAACCAAAGCAAACGCCTTTCCGGAAGTAACTAGAAAAGAATAAGGATACATCTTCAAAGCATTAGCAGACAAATGATTAAAAATCTAACAAAGCCTGATGGTAGTGATAAGGACTATGAAAACAGGTCATGGGAGAACCAGAGAATTTACAGCACACATAGCACTTATGCCAGTGATGGCAAACCTTTTAGAGACCGAGTGCCCAAAAACTTGCTCCGCCCCGCTCCACCCCCTGCCCCGCCCCCGCTCTGCCCCCCATCCCCTGCCCCACCTGCCCACAGGACCACTCACCACCTCCAGGGCCCACTGCAGATCGCCCAGGCAACCTAGCAGCGCTATGGCAGCCACACCCTCTGCCTGTGCCCTGCAGCATCAACTGCATGATGGGGTGTGAAGGCACAGTCTTGTCTACGCTGCCTGGCTGCCATGTCCTTGGCTACGCTGTTCCGTGTGGGCCACGCTCGAGGGCGAGTCTCCTTCAGGGGGGCTGCTGGAGAGGAGGGGGTCGCGGGGGGAAGCAAGGCTGGGGCAACGGCACATGTGCCCACAGAGAGGGCTCCAAGTGCCGCCTCTGGTACCTGTGCCATAGGTTCGCCACCACTGACTTATGCCTTTGCTCTTCAACTATGGGACTGAGAACTTGTTCTGTCCCCGTTCCGACCCACACACCCAAACAGCCAGCCGAGGGTTTAAAGACTTCTCCAGACACCACTTCACAGATAAGAAACTTGGCAGCAGCTCCGTAGCTGCCTGCCAAGACCTTTTACTCCAAACACACAGAAACAAAAACAATACACACAGTTTAAAACCACAGCACACTACTTTGCCAGAGATTCAGNCCACCACCACCCTTTTATAGCCTGTGGGGTGTGGTCCAGTGACTCAGCTTAATCTCTGGCACGTCTCTTTTTCTGCTGCGCACGCTTGTCGCTCCTACGCTGGCGTGGATCCAGCCACAACTTTTCTTCCTCATTATCCGACACACCTGGCTCCTGGCCAATCTGAGAAACACCGGGCTCCTGGCCAATCTCAGAACCATCTGGCTCCTGGTCAATCTCTTCTCCGTCGGAAGACACCTGAGGCATTGCCAAAGAGGAGGGTCCTAGAGAGGGAGGCCTAGCCATCTCCTCTCCTTCATGTTCGGAGCCTTCGTCCTCCAATAAGAGGGGCTCACAAGACGGAGCCACAACAGAACTAACTTGCAATCTATCCTTAAAATACAGCACTAGCACAGTTTCCTTAGGCTGCTTTTTCGCCTCTTGGGAAGAATATTATTCCTTCAATCCTAGCTCCAGTTCTAGGATTAAATAAACTTTATTTTATTAATTATATAGAGGCCTTCCAAGAAGCCTTTCAGAAAAAATACCCAGACTACAATATTTAAGAACTGCAGGGGACCAATTTCACCAAGACAGATAAGATATAGGTTCTGAATGTACACCCACACGATAGGGACTGGAAAATTCATCATTAAAAGGTGTGATCGTTAAGCGAGCATTATGTAACTGATTTTATGACCTTTTTTTGCTGAAATTGTTAAGTGAATCATAGTGGTGCTAACTGAGACATCACATGACCGTGACTTGTGACCTTCCCTGCCAGCTTCCTCAAAGACTTTGCTTGTAGGAAGCCAACTGGGAAAGTTGCAATGGTGATCATGTGATCACAGGACAGTCCAACTGTTGTAAAGGGCCTGACTCATGATCATGTGACAACAGGGCTGCTGCAATGGCTGTTAAGTGTGAGGACCAGTCATAAGTCGCTTTTTCCAGCACTGTCATAACTTTGAACAATTATTAAACAAATGATTGTTAAGCAAGAACTACCTGAAGATCAGTAGATATCAAAATACCCAAATACTCTATTTCATTAAGTTTTTATTTGACACTTAAAAGGTAGCAAAGTAAGTACCAGATATACTTTCTTTGACTAGCAATTGATTGATAGCAGAGGCCCACAGAGAAAACCATCATTAAACAACTACAACTTGTGGGCAACTTAGTAAAAGAATTATTATTCTGTTCCAAACAAATATATATATATATTTGTATAGAAATTCAGAATTTCAGAAATACTGAAAAAAAGGGTAAGAAATGAAGAGAGAAACAAAAATGTTGTGGGAATTTATTACAGACCACTTGGACAGGCAGAAGATGCTGTAAGTAGGCCCTTCTGTGTCAGATGATCGATGTTTCAAAGATGGATGCAATAAATGTTAATGAGAAATATAAATTATCCTGACATTTACAGGAATCTAAGTCTACCAAGAGGACCAACAAATCCTTATCCTCTCTTGCTGACAATTTTATCTGTCAGAAAGTGGAAGAAAAAAGAAATTGCGTCTGCTATCCTGGACTTCATCCTCATTGTCAGGGAAGAATTAACTGAAGGAATTGGCACCTTGGGAAAAGCGTTTACGCTATCTTTGAATCTGAGATATTGAGAAAAATCAAATCGGACGTCAGAGGAGTTGAGAAAGTGGTGAACTGGCAATGACAAGTGGAAATGTTCTCTTATTTTGTGTTTACATTTCGTCAGATTGGAAATGGAGGTCTAGCTGGTTATCATTATGTCACTGGGAGCCAGCATGGGGTTATTAGAAATTGTACCAAACTATATGTTTAACTATATGTCTTTCTTTAGCGTTACTAGCTTAATAGATCAGGAGAATATAATCAGGCAAATAATTTTAATTATGGAGAGCCTTGAGAGGTCTTGGGGGACCCCCAGGGGTCCTAAGACCGCACTTTAAGAAACACTGCTGGAGTGGATCCTGCACTGAACAAACTTAGGATTCAATTACAAATCTGGAAGGCACTTTGCTGCTTTCAACATGGCTGGGAAATAGTCAAGCACTCCCTTTTGCTTTTCAGCACAGATGCCAATTATATTCCAGATGTATTCCAGTTGCCAGACTAGTCTTTGAGAGCAACTGCACTTATAATATGATAAAATAGAGATGTTTACTGTTTCTTTATAAATCAATCTTCCAACATTGGGTCTTACAAGATATACTAAGATATAGACATTACCAGAGGCAGACACAATGTTTAGCATACCTTGTTTTCCAAATTTACGATTCACTCCTTTAAGAAGAATGAACAGTTACAGCCAGGAGGGACAAGGGGCACTGGGACCATCAAAAAAAGTCAAGATTTATAACTGCAACATGTCCATATTTTATGTGCTTCATGTGCATAGCGCACATTAAAAAGAATGGGGTTTTGATGGCGTAGGTGCAGCTAGCAGCTTGACTGTTTTTTCCTCCTTCAGCTAGCCCTGGACAGGTACTTTGAAAGGTGAATTTGACTCTGAAGAAATCACACAAATATATACAGACTGCCCAGTGTGGTTTAATATTACGAGGCATAGCAGTGGGTAAGAGGTTATGGACAGTAAACCCTGGTCCTTGGTGCTGTGCATGCTACATTCGTCCTCAAATCTGCAGTCACCTATACATATGATTGACATTAATGCTGAGCATTTTGTCTTAATAATGAAAACCACTGTACCCTTTTAACCCTTTCCAGATAACCGAAAGATCTGTATAACTGAGTGGTGCAGGAAGTCCGCAATGCACTCACATGAAATCAGACTGGACTTTATGGGATCCACTGGCCATAGATTTGAACTCAACACCTTCCAGATCAATGTCTTGTGGCAAACACCATTCGACCATATTACCTGTGCAGAAAGGAGGAAAACAAAACATTAATATGGATCCAGGACAAGACCAAGGCCATAAAAATCACAGTTATGTGCCTTTCTACTTCTGAACTACTGAAAGCAGAGCCCCCATTGTCTGATATTATAAATTTTACCGCTAAAGGAGAATATTTGTAGCTCAGGATTGAAACTGAGGGGCCCTTGGTGCTCTCTGCGCTTGGCTGTTTTCTTGTAGACTTTTCATTACCTAAACTAGGTTACACCATGAATGCTAGTGATGCTAGCACTAATGATATTACCTAGTTTGGGTAATGAAACATCTGCAAGAAAACAACCAAACTCAAAGACTACCAAGGACTCCTCATAAGTTTTACAGAAATAGCTACTTCTTCCTCATAACCAAAATTCTTCGGGCACCCAGATTAGCTCTAGTTGAATTTTTTTTTTCTCTGAAAGAAATACATCAATTTCTCTAAACCTTCTGAAAATGTGCTTTACATTTAAAAAAAAAATCAGCAAGGGCTATTGAGTTAATGTTATAATACATGTCATTATAATTGCACTGCTGTCTTCCCTAAGTGTTTTATTGTTTAATGTGGGTCAATACCCATCCATCCATCTATCTCAAACATCCAAGTGTTCCCTTACTATGCTAGGTACCGGGAAGACTAAGAGGTTATGCCTTACCTCCAGACATTTGCTAAATGCAATATTTAGATTTATTCCAGCCCTTGGGAGCCTTACAGAATGAGACATCTCCAATTTAAGTAGATATCAGACTTAAGAAACACCGTTTCAGATCAAAATGTGGCTTTCTGCCCTGGCTGGTGACTGGGGTTCACGCAGAAGTCTTTCCCATCACCTACTACTTGATGTCTGTTAACTGGTGCTGTGGCCAAAACCTGGCTCACCTAAAGCAACCAAATCACTTTGAAGATACAATGTAATTTTATTAGCATGCATACAGTATATATTGGGCTCCAAAACCAGAGCTGTGGTCAGTGAATAGAAAGTTTGGTTTACTGGACCAGGTTCCTGATTGATTCTTCTCCCTGTGGCCATCTAGGATCAATTCAACCTTCTGTATGAATGTTTACTTACAAGGAAAAATTAAGCAGTCCCCATATACATGGGGTGGGGATTTCATAGGTTTATTAATGTAAGCAGCTTACATGTCTCTGGGGGGAGATTATCTTTATACTACTACTTTGGAGATGCCAATGATTAAGTCTGGGATCGTTTGCATGTAAACCACATGTGTCCTCCCTTTCCCTTTCAGTCTGCAGTTCTCCCTAGGCATCCTATATCCGAGTTGATACAATCAGAAAGACCATTTATTTGATGGAAGCAAAGCAGCACACTGTTCTGTATCCCCTTTGCTGCAGTATAGTGATTATCCAGTTGTTTACAATCTATATATAGTACCATTAGTCCTTCCCCAGATCCATGACTATTTCTCTGGGAGCTTTTTCTTTCCGATATCACTGTGGATTATGCTGTCATATTATCCTACCTCCTAAGATTTCAAGTACACGTTTCTTCCTTCCTCTACCCATATTATCCCAATTCTGGTTAGGCAAGTTTACTCCTCATTATTATTTATTTTATTCCATCTTTCAGGATGACAAACTTCCTGAAATGCCTTAAAATGACTATAAGTCATAAGAGTAAACATTATTCAAACAAAACAACTATAATTATTTCTGTCCCATTATTCAAGATGACATTCCTGCCATCACAAAAACATTGATTATGTGCTATCAACTTATTTTCAACTCCAAGTGATCACAGAGATTAATTAAAACGAGTCAACCAACTTTCATGATACTTCCCATTGGTGGAAAGACCCAGGAGATGGGGGAAGATGGATATGGAGAAATGTCCAGTGTTGTCACCTGCCTTTCTCATAATATTGAATCATGTATTCTGAAGTCAATGAATAAACATCACTGACTGGGTTCATCCACTGAGGTGAGCCAGAAGCCATGTACTATGCAACACAATGGGTGGTTTCTTACAAAACATGCTAACTCAAAACCAAACAAAGCACATTATGACTGGCCACCAATGACTTTTCCAAGGACATCCAGTGTCTTGCAACTCCTGATCTTAGTTCAACAGACTACTATACCACAATAATCTTCTCTTGCAATGAGTAGGACCTTTTGATTGCACAAACAAAATAATGCTCAGCGTCTGAATATCTGAAATAGAGGCAATGTTTCTTTGGATCAATATTTTTCAATCCAAAAAATTCATAGTGAGGCCAAAGGGGGGGGGGAAGAGATACAGACAGATTAACAGAGTTGGAAGGGACCTTGGAGGTCTTCTAGTCCAACTACTTGCTCAAGCAGAAGACCCTGTACCATTCTGGACAAATGGATGTGCAATCTCTTCTTAAAAACCTTGAGTGATGGAGAACTTACAACTTCTGGAGACAAGCCGTTCCGTTGATTAATTGTTCTCACTGTCAAGAAATTTCCTTTTAATTCTAGGTTGGATCTCTCTTTAATGATCATCCACTCATTATTTCCTGCTTTCCCTCAGGTGAATTGGAGAATAGGTTGACCCCCTCGTTGCTGTGACCGCCCTTCGTATTGGAAGACTACTATTGTGTCAATCTCTAGTCCTTCTCTTCGTTAGACTAGATATATTGTTCCTGCAATTGTTCATCATGTGTAGCCTCCAGTCCCCTACTCCCTTGAGTATCCAGAGAAAAGCAAGGATATAAATGCTATATAACAATTAATAGTAAATTATCATGAGGCTCAAGATTTATAGAGCTTCATTTATACACACACATAAAACCACACACGAAAAACAAAGAAATTAAATTCAAATCTATCATGGGGAGGAGGAGTAAGATGTGTGATTGGAATTTTAAAATGAAGCATTCTGGACCTGTACAACACTGTCTGTCATGTTCTTCCAGGCATTTAAATAAATCTTGAGGGTTTTTATGCCTGGTTAAATAATGTTCCTGCTTTATGGAGAGAAAAACGTCTATGAAAATATTTATTTGTTTTGATTTAGTGTAGGGCACTAGCTTGTTTGTGGGGAAAATATCTAAACGCTGCTTGAATATATTAGAGAATTATCCCATCTCTCAAATAAGCTACTTCTTTTTTTCCCCAAGTCCCTTTTCAAGATATTTTGAAATGTTCCCCAAATGCATTGGGAAGTCACTCCAAACAGTTGTTAAATCAGGATAATGGGATTGTAATCCAATACATCAAAGGGATAGTTGGTTGAGGAATACTGTTCTAAGGACCTGATGTTTCAGCATGACATGTCTTAGGAGACAGTTTAAAGAGGAAGGACCGAAGAGGCTAGCTAGTGCAGAATCAGATAATTGACCTATTTGAGTGTTCATAATCTGCATTGATTGGCAGGATTTCAGAACTATTCACTGGGGCCTGTTAATATTCAAGAGGTCAAGTAGAGCAGTGTTTCTCAACTTTTTTTCTCCCATGGCTCCATTCCATCACTCTTTTCTCCTGTGGGCCACCTGTCCTATTAACGATACAGACAGATCTTGTGCATTTTCTGGCATCAACAACAGTATGTTCAATCTAATATACTTTGCTTTTCTGTGTCTCTGTGTCTACTATGGCCTCCCAGTCCACATTTTTCACTTACAGCTCTCTTGATATATCCTCGGCCCCCGAGTGCAATATGATCCCTGGCTAACAACCACTGAACTACAGGACAATTTGCCCAGTATCCTATCCTTGGACTAGCCCTGCATTCTCTGCATGAAAACATTTGTGCCCTCCCACTAAGCCTCACCTTGTTCAGTAGACCAATTACAAGTAGTCCTCGAGTTACGAGTGTAATGGAGACTGCCCATTCCACTTGTAACTCGAAAACTCGTGGGAGTGAATCTTGTACCTCATTAAGACGCATGCAGTTTGTTAAGTGAATATGAGGTATCTCAAGGTGGGAAAGGCCAAGGAGGGCCTAGTGTGGAACAGGCGCCCAAGGCCTCCCCGACCCACTAAGATAATCTCACGCTTCCCTTTCCCTTCATGCCGCGCCGGACTCACCTTCAAAAGATCCATCTCCTCTCTGCTGCGGTTCCTGCTGCCAGCCGGATCTAAGGTCGGGGGACGCTTCCGCATGCCTCCAGAGGCCGGATCGGGGCATTGGAGGCCTTTTCCAGGCTGCTGCCACCCGGATCTGACACCAGGGGACACTTACACGGCCCTCCGGTGGCCTGTTTCGGGTGGCATCAGCCTGGAGAAGGCCTCTGACATCCCGATCCAGTCTCTGGAGGAACGTGGAAGCGTCCCCCAGCCTCAGATCTGAGCAGCAGCGGTCTAGAAAAAGCCTCTGATGTCCCGATCTAGCCTCTGGAGGCACGTGAAAGGGTCCCCTTGCTTTAGTTCTGTTCTGTTGCAGAGAACAGAGGCCTAAAGTACCATGAGATCACGCAAGATCAGTATCATGAGATCTTGCCCCACGGATCTCAAGTGATCTTGCGTTACTTTAGGCCTCCATTCTCTGCAAATGCACCGAAGGCCTGGAGCAGCCAAGAAAGCGAAGGATCTCAATCTTCACAGGGTATTAAAGGCCTGGTGCCTAGGGAGACCCGGGATGGGGGTGGGGAGGGAGGGCATAACCAGGGTGAATGTTGCAGAGCCTCTGCAGTCGCTTGTAAGGGCGAACGACTGCTGTGGTGCTGCAATATTCGTAATTTTGGGACTTGCTTGTAAGTACTAGGTGGCACTTATCATGTAACTTCGAACGAGTGTTAAGTGAATGCTCGTAACTCGGGGATTATTTGTATCCATTTCTCTAATTTAAGATGGATCTCTATTTTTATGTACTCCTATGCTTTCATTCAACTTTAAGTTTACTCTGTCTGAATAATTTTCAAGTGTCTGGCTAGATTATTTTGGGCTAATCGCTTTCTCTCAGCCCATGAAATAAGGCTTGGGCAACAAGCCAGTCAGTCAGTTCCTGCCACAACCGATGGATCCACTTCTGGTTGATCTGAAAAACAGACCCTGCACTTGAGAGAAAACATTAGGAAGGAAAAAAAACTACATTGGCTTTAAATATATCTGGACTGGACAAGATCTGTCCAGCCCTGCCTTAAGATAAGATGAACTGGCTCCCTCAAGTGAAAAAAAAGTAAGAGGGACCGAAAGCAATAGTGTTGAAGACAGGTTCTGCGACCCAATTCAATTTGTCTCCCAAACATGGAATCTCAGCAATATATATATATAGGCCCAAACTCCGGGAAAAAATACCAGCTTGATGACATCATCCCACATGCTTGGAGAAAAGGAAGCTTATTTGCTGTGAAACAGGATTTAAAATATTGTTTATATTAAGAAAAGCAAATATAAAAGAATAGAACAGGGAAATTAAATAGGACAATGATGGTTTTATCCATGGGTGTGGTAGCACCTTGCTCTGGGATTTTGCTGCTCCTCTATAGAAAATTAGACTCTGACTGGAAGGCATTAAGCCAACCAGCTCAACTAGAATCATCCTTAATTTGTCTGGAATTATGATGACTGTATTAGATGTGTTTTAGATATCCAGGAGTCCAAAGAGGTGTAATATATATGTAAAATATGTAAATCTAAGTTAAATAATCAAGTGTAAAACCATCCATCATAAAACATGTGGAATGCAATGATAAAACAATATTTATTTTTAAATATAAAATTTTTAAAAGGCAGTTAGGTGTTAGGGAACATATTATTTTGAAAATGCCTGCGTCAACTAGGATGTGTAAACCAGTTAAGCTGGCTAGAAAGCCTCTTTAAGTCTCATTAACTCATATTATAGGTTTTCCAACTTCCATCAACCTTATTTTGAATTCAATCTTTAAGCAAACCTTCCTCCATTTTGGCACTTGCTGAATGCCTTGGATTCTAGACACTCAGACAGTTGGCTGGGGATTAGGTGAGTTGGAGTTAACACTTCTGAATTCTACCAAGCTGTGGAAGGCCAATTTAGGCACTTGTTTGATTGCTGTAGATAATAATAATAAAATCTGCATGGAGGAAAGGACAATCAATCAATGGAACAGCTTGCCCTCAGAAGTTGTGGGTGCTTCATCACTGGACACTTTCAAGAGAGACCGGGCAGCCACTTGTCAGAAATGGTATATAGGGTCTCCTGCTTGAGCAGGGGGTTGGACTAGATGATCTACAAGGTCCCTTCCAACTCTGTTGTTCTGTTATTAAGTGCTGGATGCATCCTGTTTCCCTAAATAAGAGCTATACAATTTGTTAAATGCAACCTCTATTTATCCCCTTTTTGTTTCCTCTCCCTTCCATCTCTTCCCTTTCCCCAAAGTCACTCCTTTGTTTGCTCTAGTATTTGGCTGGTCTGATCGGTATCTCTTCTTCCCTCTGTGCTCACCTTGTAGCCACGTCATCTCTTTCCTGCTTCTGAGCAAGGCAGTGGGAGGCAGCTTGCCATGCAAATAAAGATACTTTTTGGGCAAAGGCCTTAAACAGATGGCTGGCCTTCTTGGGAAAAGAGGCAGCCTTGCCAAGTCATACAGTACAAAGAAGGTAGAGCAAACCAAGTCAGTTCTTGTTTTAATTTCATTGCAAAGATAACTTTGCTTGTATGTTGACAGAGGAAAAGAGCAGGCAACTTTTTGTGGCCAGAGGCTGGGTTTGTTTTTTTTTAAAGCCTGTGGGGACAGTACGATGTCCCTACCTGGCTAAAACCTTTCTATGGGGTTTAAGGCACATGTTTAATCCTTAAGTCCTTCCAAACAATCAGAAAAAGCCCCACATTGTGGTTCTCCTGACTCTTGCAGGACTTTGGGGGCAGCAAAAAGTCCCATGAGCTCCTGATACCGCATAAATCAACTTTTTTTCAACTTGGTCTTCTCCAAACATATTTATTATTATTATTATTTATTGAATTTATATACCGCCCTATCTCCCTTACTGGACTCAGGGCGGTGAACAGGCAATAATAAAAACCACGATAAATATACACAAATTTCTATTCTAAAATCAAATTAAATAACAGGCCTGCTCTAAAAATACCCCATGCAAAACCCCCACTAAAACATAATCAAACTACGCCAGGCCGGCCGCACGGAATAGATGGGCCTTCAGGGCTCGGCGAAAAAGGCGCAGGTCCGCNCGGAGCGCTTTAAAGGTTGTTACTAACACCTTGAAGCGCACCCGGAAGGCCACAGGCAGCCAGTGCAGCTCGCGCAGGAGAGGTGTTACATGGGAGTATCTAGAGGCCCCCAGGATCCCCCGCACGGCCGCATTCTGAACTAGCTGGAGCCTCCAGGTGCACCTCAAGGGGAGCCCCATGTAGAGAGCGTTGCAATAGTTCAGGCGGGAAAATAGTCCAGACTGTAAGACTGGGATGTTATTTCCTGTGTGGGGAGAGGAGAGAGGCAAGAGATTGTTTATCTGAAGAACTATCTCAATCACCTTTATCCAACCCTGCATTAAAATAAAAACATTTTGACAATTCCTTGTCTCCTCAAGTATGCCAGTGAATCAGGATAAATAACACTGGGGCTGCATAGAACAGTACACAAAGGAGCTCTGGATTAGTTTCTTCCCATCTCTTCTCATGCCTGATCAAGAAAATTTAACTGAAATTTCATCACTGCAAGTCTTGCTTTCATAATTCGACAAAGTAGACCACATCCTACTTCTTGGTAAGTTGGAAAAATGTGGGATAGACAGCATCATCACCAATTGGATTTGTAACTGACTGACAGACCGTACTCAACGAGTAATCCTTAATGGTACTACAACTACATGGAGGGAAATAAACAATGGGGTGCCACAAGGTTCCCTTTTAGGCCCAGTACTCTTTCATATCTTCATAAATGATTTAGATGAGAGAATAGAAGGGGAACTCATCAAATTTGCAGACAACACTAAATTGGCAGGAATAGCCAACACCCCAGAAGACAAGCTGAGGATCCAAAAAGATATTGACAGACTTGAACAAAGGACCCTACCGAACAAAATGAAATTTAATGTGGAGAAAAGCAAGGTTTTACACTTAGACAGGAAAAAACAAAGGTAAAAGTACAGATTAGGTGAAACCTAGCTTGATAACAGTAACTGTGAGAGGGACCTTGGAATCCTAGTGGACGATCACTTAAATATGAGCCAGCAATGTGCGGCAGCAGCCCCAAAAGCTAATACAATCCTTGGTTGTATAAACAGAGGCACAGAATCAAAATCAAGTGAAGTATTAGTACCACTTTATAAAACTTTAGCAAAACCATGCCTGGAATACTGCATCCAGTTTTGATTGCCATATTACCAGAAAAGATGTTGAGACTTTGGAAAAAGTATCCTCCAAATAAATGGTATTGGAATCCATCTTTTCCAAGAAAAGCAATGGGGTCCAGTCAAGTGCATTTTCACAGATAAGATACTTGTGATTCATACAGCATAAATGTGACTAATCTGTGGCTTCCACATGACTTTCAATTAAGTGAAATAGGAGAACTTGAACAAACTTGCGGTCAGGAAGAATTAGCAAAGCAACGTTCATGGGAAGGAAGTCTGAAATTACCCTGGGACATCTCTTATCAAAGAATCAGCAAAAAGCACAGAGAATAGGAAGGAATAGAGCACCTGGTAAATAATAAAAATTAATAATGAAATTCATTATCTTTTATTCTACTGGATATATAGTACAGGTATTCCTCGACTTATAACAATTCACTTAGTGACCATTGCAAAGTTACAACGGCACTGAAAAAGTGACTTATGACCATTTTTCATACATATGACTGTTGCAGCATCCCCATGTCATTTACATTCAGATACTTGACAACTGACTCACATTTATGATGGTTGCAACGTCCTGGGATCATTTGATCATCTTTTGCAACCTTCTGACAAGCAAAGTCAATACGGAAACCAGATTCACTTAACAACCGTGTTACTAATTTAACAACTGCAGTGATTCACTTAACAAATGTGGCAAGAAGTCATAAAATGGGGCAAAGCTCACTTAAAAATTTTTTCACTTAGCAACATAAATTTTGCGTTCAATTATGGCTGTAAATTGAGGACATTTTAAATTGTCCTTTTGTTGTTAAGTTTAAAGAACATTTTTTAAATTACATCCTTGTATTCTTATGATATATTCATATTTTTGTATCTGGATGGCTCTACCCCTTGGGTATTCATACAATAGGGATGAGAGTATAAAATATGCATTTTCCTACAGCCATGTATCAGCCATGTGGATATTCAAGTGGGCATACTTAGCAAATCTATCTACATTGATTATTAATCAGGAAAATCTCTCAAGTGTTACTTTTTTAAAGAACTCATTTATTCTACTGTTTCGCGGAGCTGCCAAAAATTACTCTTCTCCTTTTGCTAAAACCTGAGCCTATTTGTACTTACCTGGATATACACTTTCCTTCACTTTTCTTCCATCTTTCAAACTACATGGGTAAACTGGAGTCAGGCCATCACAGCCTCATTCCCTTTCAATCCCTGGTGTAGCCACAGGGGATTGGTTGAAAACTTCTCAGCAGGCAAAATGTTCTAAGAGAGGCCTTAATTTCCCAGAATGAACTATATTAAAGCTCATTCAAGGGTTTTGAATGGAAAGAGTGGTGAGGCCATGCCATCCATGTTTGGCCCAGACAACTGAGTCCAAAAGTATACTTAGGCTTGGTTCTCCAAGCCACTTTCATTCATAAAGGTCAACACAATGTGACATGCAACTCAAGCTTCCTGAAATGCACAGAAGAACGCATGGAAAGCCAATTATGTTGGCTAGTTACACAAACCTACATCTGTAGACTTTGCTAGTATCTGAATCTTCTTAATGGCCCTTGTGTATAACAGCTGCCTTGGTTACCCTAGGTGACCAGGAATTTCATTTAGAGAGGAAAGTGATGAATAATCTCCTTTTTCTGGCACACACTTGACTTTTTTATCATGAAAGAAGGAAAAAAATTCTTTCCTACTACCAAACAAAAGCACTGCTCATGAAAGGACAAACTGGCCTGTCCCCTTTTGATAGAAATAATTCTCCAGAAGTTAAGAACCTAAATTTCCACACCACCCATGGCTTAAATTCTCATATGGAGGGAATGGAAAGAATGCTTATTACTAGCCTCATAAGCAATATTTTTTTGTCCAGGTTGCAACTTTGGTTGGCTTATTTAAAAAGCTTTTGAAATACAAATATCACCTGAGACAATAGGACCGATATCAACTCCTTCCAAATTGGAGTATTAGCTGCCATTTTGAGAATTTTGAAAACAACTTTTACTACCACCATACAGCAACCACTCAGACATTGTCAAACAGCAATTCCAGAAGAATGGGAACCAACATTCCCAAGTCAAAATATAGAAACCACAAACTCATTTACTACAAGTTTCATCATTATCATAATTTGCAAAGCTGAGAATTTGCAAAGCTAAGTGCTCTTAAAGTGAAATGTTTATTACTAATTTCTGATAACCAAGAATCCATTCAACTGCTTCCCAAATGAGGTGAGTGGAAGACAATATGTTTGATATATGGCGATTCCTTTGAATGACTTCATAAATAAATGAAAGAGCACTCAAAAGTCTAAGATGATCTACTTAGTGGTAAGTATCTCATATAAGGCTAGTATGCAAATCCATTCGTTTTAGCAACCATCTAACTCAGCATTGGGCAGACACTCTAGTGGTTTGGGATGCTTTGCATTTTGGGGAGGGCAAAGGGCAATAATGGTGATGATGCCCAGTCAAACCAGACATGTGGGCAGAGCCACAATTTTCTTGTTTCCCCTCCCCCTTCCATTAAGAAATTCTTTTTGAAAAATTTTTAACGTAATATTTAAGCTTTGCACTACTTTTGGTCAGTATCCTGCCTTGAAATAGCAGAAAAAGTGTACCAGCATATATATTTTTTGAGCTTTGGTCAAAGAGGGCTGGAAAAAGGTTGCCTAACTTTAGCCTACATAGAGGCTATTTTTTAAAATGATGGCATCAAGTCCCCGTTAGCCATATATATTAGCAAAGAGCGTAACTGCAACTGGGAATCCATATTGCTGCCAAAGGATGGAGGCAGAGTAGAAAACAAACAAACCCATACAAGAAAAGGAAGTATTTAGACGTTCTGAAGAACAGCAAATACAAAGAAGAGTTACATCACCCAAATGTTGCAATAATGATGACTTAATTCTTACAAGGAAACCACAGATAACTTTACCCACAACCTGTTTCAAAACTGAAGGATCGTTTCAGGAATAAAGGGAACAGTTAATACATATACATGTCCTGACTGCTCCACAATACTTTCAGGCAGGGGTGCCCTTTTTCTGCGTGTGTAATGGTCATATGCACATAAAACAGGGCAAGACTTTGATCATTTGAGTCATTCCCACACACACACCTGCAGATACTCTTGCTTCTGGATGCCTGTATAATTGTCACTGAATGATTCAGTGTAATGTGATATCTACGACTGGCATCTGAGTGCACTGCCAACAGCATCATTAGGACTGAGGCAGTACTGAAATAAAGTTTCTGGATACACAGGATTCTTTTCTTCAGTGAGGAACCATCCTGACTGATCTTTAGACTATTAGGAGATAAGGAGCAAAACATCCAAATCAGTAGCTTTCTGTGACCTGTGAACATTGCCAAGCCCTCACTGCACACATGATACAAGGGTCTCTACTTCCATAGAATGGTAAAGTCCACACGATGGCTGCAAAGGTAACAGATTCCAAAAGAATCAGGATTTACCCTTCATGTAGTCTACTCCTCTTGCCAGGTGGAACGCTTAAACCAGCTAGGAATCAAAATATTGTCACCCAAGCCAAGGCTCCTGGCTTGTTCCTATTCAAGTCAAGACCACAAACCAGGGATGGTTTTTATTACATAGTTCTTGACTTGTTCAGCAAAAATAGGGCAGAAATCACTGTTTGCATCATCTGACTATTACAGAAGCTGAAGGGGAAAATATTGGAAGGGGGGGCTTTTTTCTTTCTGTAAATAAAGTATTTTCTAATATGAACACAGTTCCTAAAACTGGGGGGATGGAAAGCAACAAGACTTTGTACACAGGTGATATTGTACAACATTTATCCTATTGCATGGATAGAGAGATCAGGAATTATGATGTTAGTGATTTCCAGAAGATTGACTCCCAATGTTTTATCACTGGCTGAAACTTAATGTTCCTACCCCACCCCATGAAGCTGTGTAAAAAAGGAAAAAAGAGTATGGATGAAACCACAAGCAAACCACCAAAGTCCACAGCTCTTCAGAAAACAAATTCTTAGGCTTGGAACATATCTACATGATTTTCCTAGGTTCTGCATTGTGTGGAAACATCCAGAGATTCTCAAGAACCATCTTCAATTGCCCTCTTCACTTGAAGGTGACAGAATATGGATAAATGTACAGGGAAGGTCAAGCTTCCTATCCCTCTCTGCACACTGAGACTATTAGCAGTAATAGCATCTGAACACAAATACCCTATTCTGTGTCCACATCTATGTTCACATCCATTGGCCTGCATCTGCTGATGGATCTCAAGATTAAAAACCAATCAGACTGGACAGGCCCAACATCTACTCATTCCTGGATAACCTCCCCCTTCAAAAACCAGTGAAGTGTAAGGGGGGGGGGGGAGAAGGAATAAGGAGGATGGAACACATGAGGACTAGAATTGTGTGTTTTACATCATATCCAAAACAAGACACTTTATCTCGCCAACGAGTGGGCCATGTGTAGGGAACAATCATATAATTTTGGTCTGAAAGCAACTTCTGGTGAACTGAACAAGTTGAGAAAGTCCTGGGTTTCAACAGCTAATGCATACAAAATAAGGAAGAATTCTCTCTTTGGGCAAGCAGATCTAAAACCATTCAGCAAAGAAGCCATCTACCCAAAGGATTTCCCTCCATGCGTAGAAGCTGGAAATGTATATGCACCAAATGTATTTTCAATTCTAGGTACCCAGGAAGAAGCTGGGGACACCCATGGTTTCTCATCCTCTGAAAAAAAAAAAATCAAAGGTAGTCTATGCACATTAATCCCCAGGCTCAAACAGAAAAAACTTAATACGGAGGAAGACAGAGCCACACTCTGGACATGGTCAGAAAGACTCGGTTTTGGAGACCTGGACACCTGAACTCCAACAGAAAGGACTCTGGTGCAAATTCCTGACTCTTAGGAAAACGCTGCTGCTGTAAAGACAAGCCATCCTTTAGCTGCAATTCTGGGTGCAGAATTGGACTGATGGGATCCCTCGTCCTCCCCCTCCCCACGAAGGGGGATCCAACTTCCCATCCCCAGCTTGGTGGAACGCTGCCCAGCTTACCCGTGCGGGAGTCAAAAGTGACCACAAACACTGCCACGATCTGGTCTTCCTCTACCTGCCCCGGTTCCTGCTCCTGGAGTCGCCTCCCGAGACCGGCCAGCCCCGGCTCCCCCTTGCCGCCGCTCCTCCACGTCGAGGAGGAGGAGGAGGAGGAGCGGCAGCCCCCCCAGCTGCCGGGCTCCCCGGGCTCCGGCAAGGAAACGGCCGGGCCCTCGGCCCAGAAAAGGAGCGGCGCGTCGTCGGCTTGCTCCACCATGGCCGGCCAGCTGCGGCGCGCGGAGGTGAAGGGCGGCGCTTGAGCAGCCTCCGCGATCGCCCGATCTCCGCCTCCCCCGTCACCGGCTGCCTGGTCGGGTTCCCCCCGGCGGAGCCGCCAAGGAGAAATCGACAGGCCGGGCTTGGAAAAGGATTCCCGGCGCGCTCCGATCCTTTGTGCGCGCGGATGCAAGCCTGGGCGAATCTGGAAGGTGGAGCCCCGAGCCTCTGCATGGCTTATTGGGAAGGCAACCCTCCCGCCTCCGTCGGACTGGAGCCGGCTCTCGAGTAGAAGAAGCGCCTAGGAGGATTGCAGCGCTGGAAAGCAAAGAGCCTGCTCGAGCTTCGACCAGAAGTAAACCTCACTTCAGCTAAAAACCACCACCGCCAACAGAATTTAAAGCTGACAATCCGCTCAGTAGCATTGAAATTCAGAACAGTTCCCTGTAAGGTCCATTATCCGCTAAGATCATCGTTTTAAAAACGTGCAGGGGTGTATTCGTGAAATCAGGGAAATGTAACATCTGACTATTTATATCTTGGATATGCATTTCCTCGGACTGGAGACCCAGATCTGGATTGCAAAGTTTCCGACGACCACTAGATGGGGCCGATGGGATCTTCATGCAGAGTTTTGCAACGTACTCCAAGGAGATTTTTTTTCTTTTTTTTTTAATCAAATCCATCGCTGACACGGTCAGGGACCCACTTGCTGGGCACTTTGGCACAGCATCTTTAAACGTGATTAAATCGTGGGGTTTACATAATAACGTTAAACTAACCACACAGCCTCGGGTTTCACAACATCAGCCACAAAAAGTATTTACCAAAATTCAAATTAAGCAAGCTTGACAAGGTACCTGAACCTGGTGAAAGAGCAGTCTAAATTGTACTAAATGAACCAAACCGTAATCAGTTGGCTGGCTCACCCCTTATCCTAACTCAGGATGGGCTTAAGCATGGTTTATTGAACGACCTCTTCACCAGCTTGGGTGCACACAGATATTTTAAATTATAAATCATGCGTTACAAACCATTATGACTGAGTTCCACACATACACTAAAACCACATTATGGTTGTAACATAGTGAGCAGAGGCTTTAAGGATTACAGGCCTCCTTATCATGCAACTATAGTCCTGTGTCATATGCCACCTCATTCAAAATGATTCTGGTGATGCATATGAATAATACCACCATGAATATCCTTGTATATTAAAACAGTTCACACACAATACCCATGTAAGATAGAAAAACAACCACAAACAGGAAAAATAATTGCATGTCTTTTGAGTCTATTTAATCAGGTGATTAAATAGGAAGGCCACAAATCCCAAACTATATTAGATAAAATACTGTTTGCTGATATCTGCTTGGACATAATTCCAATTTATTTCCTAGATCTACAGTGCGGTCAGACATTAAATCCTATATGAACTAAGTACATTTATTTGCATCATGACTTTAATAATTTTACAAACAACTCAAGGAGGTGAACATATCCAACACACATTTGTCTCCTTTTGCCCCCACAATAACAAACCTGTGAGGTGAGGTGGGCTGAGAGTGAGTGACTGGCCCAAGGCACTGTATTTCAAAATCGGTGACTTGAAGTTGTGTGGACTTCAACTCCTAGAATTTTTCCAGCAGCATGTTGACTGAGGAATCCTGGGAGTTAAAGTCCACATATCTTCAAACTGCCAAGTTTGCAAAACTCTGATCTCTAGCATATATTGGGTCTATTAATAGCAATAGTTTTCATGTTTCAGACTGGAATCTTTCCCAATTTTTACCTGAAAGTTCCAGAAGCTGAATCATTTGCTAGATATAGAAGAATCTAGCTGACTTGGGTTTATCTCAAACACCTAAGCAGAGATGAACCTAGTTAGAATTGGATCGGAGACCAGAAAATTATTGAGCTGTACAGTGGGGTGAATAGCAAAAGATATTTTGGAAGCAGACAGCGGCAAACTAGTTCCAAACTGTAAGATTCCCTTCCCCAGAGCTACAGTTCAGTGATTTGTGATTTTGTTTAAAGGCATCCTTATCTTGCCTTTGCTTAAGGTCCATCAACTCATCTTGCAATATTGTTTAATTCTGAATGACTCACAGAACAATGCAAGTTTTTACAGAATTACTTTAGAGAGCACAGGATATGCAGGAAGTGATGTTTGTAAACTCCAGCATAATCCATAAGGCCCAATGAGTGGTTTTTAACAGGAAGTTCAAGGATAATTTTGAATAGATGCTACTGTGCTTTTAACTTCAGTACCAGTTGAGTTGCTGCAACTGCTGTTGGGGTAGTGAATAAGTTTTTCTGTTATAAAAGGGTTGGGAGTAAGGCAATATTTGCTACCTGGTTCAATGATTTTGTATCTACAGAAACCTTTTCTTCTCTTGACTGGGAGACTACATAAAAAGACATTATGTCCAACCTTTCTTTAATTTACTTATATATCCGTTGGATGACTTAAACCTTGTATGACAAGTGTTTGCCTCAAATGAGTGCATACCTTATCCCATTCACGCTTACCTGAAAATGTGCTGAAGTGTACTTATTGAATGGGGTTATTTCCTTTTTAGCCTACTCAGCATGTTAGTTTAATAGAATATTGTGCCATGATTTCACTGAAAAATAGCAGCCTGTCCTTTTTTAAAGGGCTATTTACCATACCAGATAGTGTTCATTTGAATCTGAATATAAAATAAGGGCCTTTTCAAAATGGTGCTCTGTATATAAAGCTTGCCTCTGAACAGCTAGCAGTAGTTATCTGATTAGGAACAAATCAAGACAGTTTATTATAAAGGCTAACCAAGTCCTTGAAGAAGAGACTAAAAGCTTTTTAAAGAATTGGGCTTGATTTGAAGAAACAAACTCATCATCTAGGATGCAAGTTTCGCATATCTGATTTCAGGATTGTGATGGTTACTATACAGAGTTCATATCTTTTTGTGAAATACTTTCTGGGTGAATTCATACATGTTAAATTTTAAGGTGGTTTGTGAATCTTAACTTTGAAATCTGTGAGCCATTTTGTTTAAATCCAGTTACTTGGGGTTTAATTGAATCATAGTTAAGCAAAGCATAATTTGATGTCTGAATCCAGACTATGATTTTGACTGGGTGTATCTGTTGCACTTATCTATTAGCACTATATGTGAGCCATGATAAGCCTCTCTAAGCCATAGTCAGCACACTAATTAAATTATGTCTTAGCGTGATATGTCTTCCTGCCTTTTTCAGCTGCAATGGATGATTGGAGCAGCAGTAACAAACTCATACAGAGGCTGGATTTTTCCATATGTGGAGAAGAAAATGAGTTGGAAGAGGATATTAGCTTAAGAGTGGAAGATATGAAGCATGTCACTCCACAGAAAAATTGTGAGTTTCAGAACTGGAGAACGAATTCTCCTTTTCCAGTGACCCCTCAGAGACAATTGAATGATTGCTCTCCGGCACGCCCAAGTTCTTGGGTGAATCCTATCAGGGGATGTAGGGAATCTTTGCGAAAGAAAACTGTCCCTTTGGAAGATTATCCTGGAACTCCTTTGCATTATGTTACTTGGCAGAAGCTGCAACTCTGTGATACCCCGAATACTCCAAAGGTACGGTGATGATGACAATAATAATTCACAAACTGTTCTTCTGAGAGTATCCAAGCCAACTACTGTAAGAGCATATTCTTGATCTTCAGTCTTTCATCATGCTTGAAACTTAATATTGCTAATTGCTTCTGGATTTATGGTCCATAAAACATATATGCTGTTTTAAGTGAAATTGGTCATGTCAGCTCTCTCCTTCCTTAGAGGACAGACAGAGGCTACATATTCCTCCATTAGTGTTCAGCTTTGAATTCTTTGGGTGAATCCCAAACAGTGTGCCCAGACATAATAATAAGCTTCAAAAAGATGAATCTAAGCTTGTTACTTGAAGAGCACCGAAAGGCACATTTTGAGATTTTAATTAAATGATGTATTATATCTGTCAGAGCATGAACATTGTTTTATTAGACTCTACTGCACAACATATATATTTAGTGTATGCATAGTAATGAGCAGCATTCAAGTTATGCTAAACAAACATAATTTACCCCTTGCTTATTCTTTGGGAATTGTAAAATGTGGCAGTACATTTAGATTGTAAGCTTCCAACAACTGGATGGGTTGGATTTCTGCTCTCACAATCATGGGGCTGGTCACTATCACCTGTTTGGATTATTTGCACAGGATTACTGTGAGGATAAAATGAATAACAGGAAGAAATGAATAACAGTGAAAAGGGGAGATAAAAATGTACATCTGCTTCAGAGGTGATGCTGGGCTAGGTACCAATGCGTTTTGGGAGCTCCATTCTACCTATCCTCACAAAAGCAATGCCTACATTTTTCTGGATGAATAGCTAGGGATCAAGAGAATATGTTCACCTTTATTCTTGATTCTTTAACAAGATGACTCAATGCAGCACTGCAGATAGAACTATACCTCAAAGCATTTCCTGACTTTTTGTCATACAGGCTTAAATGTAGACTCCCAGCAGGATATAGAGTATGATCCTGGTGCATTATTCAATTCTATTTTGCTTTCTTAAAATTTGAAACGGAACTATTTGAACATTCCACATTCTGTCTTTCTGCTCATTTGGATGGATGTCTAAAGACTGCATGAACATCTAGAGCATTGATTGAGGCTTTGCTGTCAGAAATAACTTACTGATAAAATAACAAAGATAAGCAATCAGACATTCTTCTTTCCTTGATTTCTAAAACTGTATAACTGACAAAGAACAGCTTAACAGGAAACTGAGGTTCATAGCTGACCTCTGGTTTTCAGGCTGCAGATAAAGAAGAGCCTTTCAGAATGGCTCAAAGCTTAATTCAGAGATTGGATGAGTTTCAGCCATGCATTGCTGGGAAAGATTCCAGCTTGAGATCTCAATATAACCAATACTGACTGGTGGACTAATAGTCTATTCCTTTATGAGCAGTTCCCTAAAACTATTCTATAATTATCTCCTTTGGTAGAAGAGTGCTAAAAATTGCAGCTAATCTTATCTCTTGCTTGTTCCAATAGCTGCACTTACCCAAAATGACAAGGGAAATAATCATAGAACTGTGGGGAAATGTCATTGCAATGGCCATTGGAAGCCCCCAGACTTGTAGGGACGTGAAAGGATAGTGTTGGTCTTTGATCTGAGCAGCCTTTCTGTATGGAAATATCCTTGATTCCAGCCAATGTCCTTGATTAAACAGAATCAAGTGACAAAGTCCTTGCTGGAATGAGCCACTTAGGGGTGAATGTAGGAAGGCATTACTGGACTCCTTGGAAGATGGCACGCTACTACAGTTTTTTTAAAAAAACATTCTTCATTCTTTCTCTGCAAAGTGAAGAGGGAAATCTTTGCTTTCTGCAAGGTGGGATCAGAGTGGATAGATGTTGGGTTTTTCCCCCAACGTGAGTCTCACAAGACCACCTGAGTGCATTAGATCAAATTTGAACTGGTTTAGTAAAACGGTGTGTGGAGCATGCAACAATTCTGAAATACAGTAAAAGCCTGCATAATGTATTTTGAT
The DNA here is from genome assembly GCF_001527695.2 of Protobothrops mucrosquamatus. Lineage (NCBI taxonomy): Eukaryota > Metazoa > Chordata > Lepidosauria > Squamata > Viperidae > Protobothrops > Protobothrops mucrosquamatus. The sequence continues at coordinate 200,383 of NW_015387104.1, forward strand.
ATTGGGAATATTAGATCTTGAGCAGTTGTAAAATCCTCATGCTGTAGAGGTTTTCCCATGGGCAATTTTATTTGTTTGTATTTTGCTCTAGAGTCTCTTAAGTAAGACAGCTTTCCCTTCACCTGTGGGAAAATTTCCCTCCAAAGGGATGAGGAACTTGAGATTCACTTCCTGTCCTGACCCAGAGGAGGCTCCTCCAGCTTCTTTGGTTAATATTAATCCGTTTACACCTGAATCGTACCGACAGATGGTCTTCCATCCCAGCGGCAAGAGGAAAGCCAGAGGGGAGTCGTGAGTGTTTTCTTCCTAAGATATTTCTCAAAGGATGCAAAATAAGATGATCCGGTAGTCATCTCTGTAGAATCATAAGGTTAGAATTTAGATTGTTTAATGTAACTCACTGATCCAAAAAGAAATCCAAATGGAAGCATCCATGACACATACAGTAGTTGTCTAGTTTATGTTAGATATATTCAACACAATCGAAACATCACAGCTCCCCTCTGTTGAACTATTCTTACTGTTTGGTAATTTTTCCTAATGTTCATCTGGAGTCTGCCTTCCTATAACACAGAAATCTATTCTATTTTCTTGATGAATAAGATAGAGAGGAGGTCCCGATTCCCACTGTGTAACATCCAGGTGCTTGAAGAATATTATTTTAGTATTCAAGTATTAGTGATCCACTGGCTTTCAAAATCTCTGTTTCAAGAAATATTGAATATTCTCAGCAGCCTGTTGGACTCATCAACAAGATGAATAGAAATGATGGACATGCTTTTCAGAACAATTTGCTTACTGTTTCTGTTCCTGCCCCCAAAACATACTCTGCAAGAGACAGGATATTTCCAAAAATATTGCTGTAGTTTATGAAGAGGCCCAGAAGGGCTAACCAGTGTAACATAACATGTATATGTCTTTCAGGGAAGGCTAGACAGCCATTTAATATTTTCACTTTGAATTTATCTTTCATTTATGCAGTAGGATGATTGGTCTATAAGTCCCCCATTTAATTTGATTCTACAAGATGTCAGAGGATAAATCACCGAGGCAGACTTCTCTGAAGACAGAAAGTTCTCAATGCCATCACCTTAATTGAAATAGTTGCTTTTGCTATATGTCAAAAAGAATTGTGTGAATCAGCAAAATGTCTATGTACATTTCTTGGAAACCTTTGGCCTAAACTTCAAAGCTAAATTGCCAAACCACCTGGGAATTAGGATGGGATTGGGGAGTGGGGGAACCATATTTATATTTTACTATTAAATAAAACTAAATTACACACACATCCATACTCATTTTACAGTTAGCCACAGGAATATGGTAAGAGGAAAGCAAACAATGGTATCATTTTGTTATATTTATTTATTTATTTATTTATATCCTGCCTTTATTATTGGTGTTAGTGGTAGTGTAGTGGTTAGAATGCAATATTGCAGGCAAACTTTGCCCACTGCCAGGAGTTCAGTCCTGACCCGCTTAAGGTTGACTCAGCCTTCCATCCTTCTGAGGTCGGTAAAATGAGGACCCAGATTGTTGGGTGCAATATGCTGAGTCTGTAAACCACCTAGAGAGTGCTGTAAATCACTGTGGAACAGTAGATAAGTCTAAGTGCTATTGCTATTACAAATAACTCAAGGTGGCAAACACACACAATACTCCTTCCTCCTTCTATTTTCCCCATAACAACAACTCTTTGAAGTGAGTGGGCTGAGAGGGAGGGACTGGCTCAAGGTAACCAGCCAGCTTTTATGCTTAACGTGGGACTAGAACTCATCATCTCCTGATTTCTAGGCCAGTACCATAGCAATTTATCCAAGTTAATCACATTGTATAAACATTCATGATTTTCCCCAAAGAAAGGGAATTTTCTATTGCACATATTTTATTTCATTCTATGAACCTATGTGGTAGTGATCCTCAGTGGTTCATAATAAACAATAAAAATAATAGAATAACAGGACAATCCTTCCCACTAAGCAACCAAACTAAGCCCTATTGTAGGAATAACCAGATCTTCACAGCCTTCTGGAAGGCTAAAAGAGTAGGGGCTCTTTGAGTGGGAGGCTATTCCAAAGACTAGGGCTACAGAGAAGACACCCTTCCACAGTCCCAAGAGATGACAATATTTAAGGGAGGAGATCAGGCACTGTGTTATGTAGGGCTTTAAAAAAATTAGCATCTTGAATTGCACCTGGAAAACAAGTGGGAATCAGTACAGCTCATGCAGCAGCAATCTAATTTGGGCAAACTATGGAGTGTCCAAAACTGATGCACTGCTACATTCTGGAGTAGTTGCTTCTAGATGATCTTCAAGGCCAGCCCCATGTATTGCATCAATCCAACTGGAAATTGATGCAATACATCAACAAGTCCACGCTGTTTGGATGTAATTAGTGCATATGAAGAATTTATGTGTCCCTGGCCATGGCTGGCACTTGTTCTTTCGGAAAGAGTTATGACTCTTGAAGAACCCCAAAATTGCTACCTCTTGGGGGAGTGTAATTCCCAGATTGTCTAACAATTGGGTGTAAAATTGATTTAAGCCTGTATTGTAGATCCATTTGTTGTTTGTTGGCCTAGTATAGAAAGAAAAGTTTGAGTCCTCACTGAATACGACAACAGTGACTCTCATTATTAAATATTTGTTACGGTGTGTTCCCCTGTTCACTGCAGGAGTTACCACACATCTACAGACACTGGTCAAAAGAGACGTCTGACCTGATCTTGCTAACCTGCCATAGCTGGAGACAGGTTTCCTTCCAAGGCAGCTTAGAATAGCATACTGTCATTCCCCATATTATTTTATTTTATTATTTTATTTAGGCTCATAACTTCAATATAATAGGAAATTGTTCCTTTATGAAAATATAAATTAATAACATCTCCCAAATTCAGGAGTGCATCTGCTAGGGTTCCAGAATGAATGTTTTTCAGTTCTTTGAATGTTGATCTATAGAAGTGTCTATGTAATTCCTTCGTAGAGCCTGGGCGTATCTCCAAAATAATAGTGCTACTGGAGCTTGGCTGCAAAATAAATCTAATGATAATTATATGGTAGAAAATTATTGAAAACTCTTTGCTACCATATACCAGCTATCTGGATTCACAGCAATTCATAGATATGATACCCATAGAAACTACTAATATTGAAATATTTAGAAGGTTCACACCTATATCATTGGAATATGAAACTAACACGTGTGATTAAACTTACCATTTTAGAGAGGATCCCAACCAAACAGATGGACCAATGGAGCTGGGAATGCCTGCCAAAGTGAGTAATAAGTGTTGTTAGTTGTGAAGTTGTGTCTGACCCATCATGACCCCATGGACAATGTTCCACCAGGCCTTCCTGTCTTCTACCATCTTCTGGAGTCCATTTAAGCTCACACCTACTGCTTCAGTGACTCCATCCAGCCATCTCATTCTCTGTCATCCCGTTCTTCTATTGTCCTCAATCTTTCCCAGCATTAGGTTCTTCTCCAGTTAGTAATACCACCCAATTTTACTTAATTTGGTTGCAAGAAAATATCTGCACTACCCTTGAACAACAGAGAAACCATGATTTGGAACACATTTTCAAAGAAAAATCTACACTTTAACTCAGGAAGAAAGAAAGAAAGAAAGAAAGAAAGAAAGAAAGAAAGAAAGAAAGAAAGAAAGAAAGAAAGAAAGAAAGAAAGAAAGAAAGAAACGAAGAGGGCAGTAATGCAATGTCTTTGTAATGGCTGTAGATAATCCTATGGCTCCCTATGGTCCTGGGAAAAAGATATAACTGCTTTAACTTTAAGGAGGTACCACATCACTGTATTGCACCTTGTTAGAATCAGATCCAGAGCATTGCATATCCATACACTATGATATGCAACACCTGTAGACTTCAGTCTGAGAGATTGCCCAACTATTGAAATGAGGCAATTATTTCAAGTGGCAGATGGTCATTGTATCGGAGCTATCTGCACTTCTGCTAAATTGGAGGGCAAAAATGTTCCAGGTACTGTGAATCCATCACCTGCCTTCAGGTGTGATAAGGACTTGTTCTAATATCCATATCACACTTTAGTGCTAATGGTATAGTTATTTTCTGTAAATGTTTAGGATTGCTTCCATTTAAGAGGAACACAATTTGAAACCAAAATATATGTACAATTTTAATATAATTGAAAATAATATTCTGAAGGCTAAGAAAGTCCCAGTTACAAAAACCATTCCTTATTTGATTATGCTACACTTTTATTAAATCAATTAAACACGTGTTTCATATTTTAATTAGTCTTCCAAGCAGCTTCTAAAATGAAATAAACATTGTCTCCAATCTGTAAATATGGAAAACTATGGCCTGTTAAGGAGAAGAGATTTTGGAAGTTGGGAAGAAAACTAGTTTATTGAACCCTGAATTCTTTTCTTACCATTGTTACAAGTGACTATTAATTACTACAGGATAAATTAGGCAATTAAAAGTCTCTAATTGAAAACCTAATCAAGACAAAGCTCCTTAAAGAGTATTATGGTGTGGGGAAGAGAAAAACAGTTTTACTGAGCAGTAAATACCTTCTGCTGTTGTGTTCTCCTCAAATATCCTATTATCCTCTCTTCCCCTTGAGTCACAGCAAAATTATTAGGATTTACAAGGTGGATTTTTGTTTCCTACTTGAAATGTAGAAGGGATAAAGCAGCATTGCCCTCTTTTGGTGGAAAACCAGGCTGATTCTAAAATATACCCCTTAGTCTTCTTTAGCATCTTTTTTCCCCTTGGTGTTGAGAAATAAAATGAAAGGGTTAAGGTGAACACTTAAATGACCTTATTCATTTAAGAACAGTATTTTCAACAAACCACCCCTCAAAAATCATCAGAAATATGCAGGGGTTGAAGATCCCTGGATTTCTTGTTCAAGCAAACTCGTTAAAGAAATCAAGACTGGAGAAAAGGAGTAGAAAAGAGATTGCTTTGATGCTGAAGTAATCCTAGTCAGAGTATAATGATGGGAAATAGAAGACAGTTACAGGAATTTGATTGTGAGTAGGGGTCTAGATAATGAAGTACAACTCCCAGCATCCTTCTCCTTAGCCATGTTTCCTAGGGATGCTTGATATTTTAATTCACAAACACCTGGACTGCCATAAAATGCTTTCCACGGCTGAATGCTCCATGGTATTGCTACTGTTTCCAGGCTAGAAGCTCTGGAACCTAGTTACTATGGTTTGAAAATAATGGATTGTTACTTTATATATTGTATAAACTCAGGTAACTATAACTGTCCAAAAAACTACACTTAAAGAAGGTTGAGGATGGAGCATAGTCCTCTATATCTAGAAACTATAAAATTTGGAAAGGTTTGGGTAAATAATGGCAAGTGACTATAGAGGAGCCTGAAATAAGATTTTGTATTACAGGAGATCAACAAGCTCTCCTTGATCTTTGGTGAGCAGGGCAGCCTTATCTATCCTTCTCATCTATCCTTAGAGATTCCTCTTGCGTGAGAGCAACATGGTTTCCCGCTACAAAAAGGAATTCCTTGAGCTGGAGAAGATTGGTGTGGGGGAATTTGGTTCTGTTTATAAGTGCATCAAAAGACTGGATGGTTGTGTCTATGCCATCAAACGCTCAAAGAAACCCCTCGCTGGGTCCTCAGATGAGTAAGTGTACAGTGTAAAATTATAAATATCTCTGTACATGCCACCCTTCCTCCTCCAATGATAGATTAAAACCATGTCTTCCAGACAACATTTACTTCTGAATTTTTGAAACTAAAGAGTACATCTTCTATTATGTTTTCTTGACAGTATACAGATCAGTATCATTTAGCTAGGTTTTGAAAATGTCTTTTCTTGCATTGAGCTTAATTCTTGAATCCATCCATATTGTTTTCTTGATAACCTATTGATATGGTTTTGCCCTAGCCTTCTGTGATATTTTTAAAAAATTCTTAGTTTTTTCTATAGTCTTGGAAACTCCTGGAGGGGTCCCATCAGTGGTGGGATTCAGCCAGTTTGCACCACTTTGGCAGAACCGGTAGCTAATTTTTTGTTGCCCAGGCCCAGAATGGACTTTTGAAAGCAGCATCCACACAGAGAACTGGTTGTTCACATATTTGAATCCCACCACTGGGTCCCATTCAAGTATAAACTGGACTGTTTAGCTTTTTCCAAGGTCAGCTGTATGTTGCTTTTTGCTATAACTGGGCCTTGAAAAAAAGTGACATTAAACAAATTAGAACACTTTTTCAAAAGCCATCAAATGTCTATAAACATATTTTTTATCTTGTCCTTCAAAGTAGCTTTTCTTTAGTCCATCGATACTAAAGTATATGGCCACACATCTTTTAAAGAATAAATACGGGCAAATACTTTGCTCCCAACTTTACATATTTTTAAATGTGGGGTGGTAGATTAAAATCAAAAGTGAAAGCTCTGAGACATCCATTTATTCCTTAAAATTCCTGAAATCTCCAGAATAATTAATCTCCACTCACTGTTGGAGATTAACCCTAACCCTATCAATGTGCTGTGTAAAACCTATTCTATCTTGTGAGCTGACAGGTTGGGCACTTCTATTAAATCTATGTTCAAAGCTGTAAAAATTACCCATGTTTTTTTATATTTCATCTATCCAAGCTTTCTTTCACTTGAAAGGAAGTACCTAGAATTTTATGGCAACATGAAATATGGTCAAAAATCAACATTCCCAATGATATTAGAGTTTTAGATAATAGCACTTCACAAGTTGTTATTAAGTTATGGAGTCCAAATCCAGCTTTTTGTCTCTGTAATTGTCCCAAAGGTGCTTTTCCAAAAGGCAACTGGACTTTCTTGGGGGGGGGGGGTTCTTTGAAAACATTTCACTTCTCATCCAAGAAGCTTCTTCAGTTCTAACTAGAGTTCTCACTAGAATTGAAGAACCTTTTTGGATAGAAGTGAAACATTTTCAAAGAAAAAACTAGACGGTCCAGTTGCCTTTTGGAAAAGCACCTTTGGGACAATTACAGAGACAAAAAGCTGGATTTGGACTCCATAACTTAATAACAATGACCTGGGTGACTGAAAATCTCCACAGATGTTTCTGTAAACTGGATTCCTGTGTTGCAGTAAGCAAAGTGATTTGCTTAGTGAATTGACTGAACCCAGCTGCTAGTGTAGTCTGCTGTGGGAACCAATCTAAGGTATCTCCAGAACAACTTCTGAAACCCTTTCCTGTCAAAATCCTAACCTCATAACAGTATCCTAGCTGGAATTGTGGCTCTCTTTTTTCTGTGTCTGCCTGCAGGCAGATGGCTTTGCGGGAAGTCTATGCACATGCAGTACTTGGTCATCATCCCCATGTTGTCCGTTACTACTCTGCTTGGGCAGAAGATGATCACATGATCATACAGAATGAGCACTGCAATGGTAAGGAAATGGGTCCCTCTGAAGATTTTTGCTTCACAGTGCCAAATTCAGGAAACATTATGAATTCTTTCATGCAGTGCAGCCTTATGGATAACATGATATATATCTTGCACCAGACTTCCATGCTAGTTGTAAATTATGGGGCTTATAGTTTACTACTTTGTAATGGGGCAAAGGATTTCAAGTTGAGAGAGGCTGTAACAATTAATTATGTTTAATATCTATGAACTTTAAAAGTCTAGTACTAATGAGTTCAGGTATCAAGAATTGTAATAAGAGAAGATATGGGAGAAAATAGATGTGCTTCTGAATTCCTAGTTCTTTTAAAGTGCTCCAGCTGAGAATCAGTTGAGCATCATTCCTTCACTCAAGCTGCAGCATGTATCAAAGTACTGTGGCTTTGATGGCTTGGCCATCAGTTGGATTTTCCTGCAACATATATGCAGATGACTTTGGTTTAAGAAACCTGGCTAGTGTACTGCTATTCTAAGCCTGTAAATTATGAATATTGGTTCTCTCTAATTAGAACAAATTGCTTTTCTTTTGTAATTACCTGAAACCATTTTCTAACATCACAGCTTAATTGTAAATTCAAACCGGTTTGGGCAGTATCCTACCAAATCTTTATTGGAAACCTGATAAGAATAGCAAATGTGATCACTTTTCATGAAGTTTTCACATCAGCTTTCTTCATTATTCACCCTTTCCCAACCTGGTACATTTTGTACTTGTTGGACTTCAGTTTCCAAAATTCAAGTCAGTTCTTGTCCTAGACAAGCATCAGAAATAAAGAAGAATCGAATTTAGGGAAGCTGGTTAAATCTTCATATCTCATGGGTACTTTAACATAGAATTTTGGAACCAAATCCAAGCTAATTTTCTTCTGGCTCAATGCTCAAAATCCCAAACTGGGATTTTGCAAAATCTCCTGTTTTGTAATTTTAACTGGTTGAATTCTTCAGGATTTTGGGTTAGGCAGTTTTCCAATTTGTGGGAGCTCCATGATTTCCCTCCCTCCTGAGTGCCATGGTGCCCTTGCACCAGACTTTGTGCAAGCATATTGGTTTCTTTCTCTTATTCATCTTGTAACTGAATGTGGCAGTACTAGACAAGAAGATAAATGTGGGGCAAGGAGGAATAGATGTCATCTGCACTTCTTTTTTCATTAGGTAGAAAGGGTGTGGGTCATCTCTGGCTGTTATCACAACAGCAAGTATAACTGCAGGATTTGCAACAAACAGTTGGAAACTGGTAATAATATCTGTGTGAAAGGGCCCCCAGACGAGTGATTCAGGGGTCTATGTGCTATCAGATAGCACACAGAATAACTTTGCTATGTATGAATATTTTATTGTCTTTATTATGTTATTTAGTGTTTAATTGTAATATATTTTTGAATTGTAACCTGCTCAGAGTCATTGACTGAGATGGGTGGCTATAGAAATTGAATTAATTGAATTGAATTGAAATGAAATGAAATGAAATGAAGTGGAATGGAATGAATGCTTGGTTTTCCATAGGTGGGAGCCTTCAGGATGTGCTTTTGGAAAATTCAAAGACAGCAGATTATTTCAAAGAATCTGAGCTGAAGGAAATTTTATTACAAGTCTCCATGGGACTGAAATACATTCACACTTCTGGCCTGGTTCATATGGATATCAAACCCAGTAAGTGTGTCTCGTCAGTAATGCTTTATTCATTAAAGTAATTAGATCATTAGAGTGATTAGATTTTTAGTCCATCTTTGCTTCAGAACCTCGTGGTGATATATAGAATTTTTCCTTCTCCAGTTTTTTCAACAACTCTGAGGTATAGATTTTGCTTAGAGTGACTAGGTCAAATTCAGGCTTGATGGTGCAATTAGCATGTGGTCATTAACACTTAAGGTTTTGAAACTTCCTCTCATATTTATTTGGAATTGTAAGCATTCTGGAAAAGAGCTCTGAAAGGTCACTACAGATTCTCAACTAAAGTTCACCCATAAATCATTGATTATGATTCAAGTTGCATGATCCTTAATAGATCTTTCTGCCATGGGTTTAAAAATATTATGTAGTAATGTAATTGTTTGGTTTTAATGTGCTGTATAAACCACCCAACGGTAGTTTATTTTTAAAAATCACTTAGTACCTTGCTGTATGCAAAGACTAATAGAATATTTGGAGGTCTATTGTATGTATGGTAATATATATATTCTATATTTCTGCTCATATCCTTTCTGCTTATCTTGCCACCTGGGACAATATTGGTTTTCACAGCAAACAGAGTTCATACTTCTGTATTTTTCTTAATGGGCACTTTTATGATGTGCAGATGCTTATAATGTGTAAGCCACATTGACTGTAACTGATATAAGTTATCTGAATGCATATTGCAAGCTAGCACAATTTCTTCTTGATTGCAGGCAATATTTTTATATGCCGCAGTCTACCTGGGTCTGCTGGTCAAGAGGAGAGTGACGGGGAAGATGATGATATTGCTACTTCAAATGTGGTATATAAAATTGGTGTGTAACTTGGTTTCTTTTGGACCACTTGTTGTCAAATGATTTCTGACATACACTTTGCCAATAGCATGTTTATCCATTGCTATGTCAGAGCAGGCTGCATTACACATTTCTAATCTACCATATTTATAAGTGAGTGGGTTTGAGCTAGGTTATTGCTAGTTAAGTGTGATCAGTGACACCTCTGCTTCTTTGCCTGGGCTTTTGCAGCCCAGCTAAATTACAAGAGAAGGAAAACAGAACTATAAACAACTAAAGCTGCCTGACTGAATCCTGGCTGTATTTAATATTGGAATCAGAAGAGCCAGGAGATGTAAAGACTGGTGATCTGGAAATGTTTGAAATTTGTTAGCTAATGTCACTGTCCACAATAAAAAATATAGCCAAAGTGATAATTGTTCTATTTTTGGCATGTATTCTATAGTACGCTGTTAATAGATATTCAGATATATTGTACATTCAGTCATAAGTAGCCTGTGATAAGAAGAGGTTTAGAGAAGGATGATGTTATATAGAAAAAGATCCAGGTGACTGAGCTATCCAATATTTGTTTAAGAAAAAAGCATTTTCTGCTGGAATGCAAACTCAGTCCTGACTCTGCAGTGCTCTTCTTGCGCTTTCAAATGTGGTATTCTAGGCACTGTCTTTCTTAGGAAAAGAATCTGGGTGAAATCGTACGGAGAGCTGAAGTCAAATACATTTAGAAGACAGCAGATTGAGAAAAGACAGACATGTTCATGGTCCTCTAATAACTATTTAATTGCAGTTAAAATATATGCCACAAAACTTTTGAATATAGATAGCTCCTAGTACAGACATAGTGGACAAGTTCAAAAATAAAACCTTTAAAAATCAGTAATGCATGTAATGATTTCTGTTGCTGACAATATTCCTTTGGCAGGGGATCTTGGACATGTGACGTCCATAACCAATCCACAAGTAGAGGAGGGAGATTGCCGCTTCTTGGCCAATGAAGTCTTGCAAGAGGTAAAACTCAGAGCACTTTAGGGTTGCACTGGAATCTTCAAAGCAGAAGAAACTTCTCCTGACCCTTCCAATATTATTCCTTTTATTATACTCAGATTCATACATTAATCTTAATTTAGTAAAAGTCCCCAGACAAGAATTGAGGCATTACATTCTTAAGAGGTCCAAATGTATTGGCTTAATGTAGCTATTAGAAACCTATCTGGGTACATTTAGATAAAAATTTTTAAATAACATGGAATGAGAATACATTGAACCTAGGTCAGGAATCAATTGGTGTTCAGATGTGGTAAAAAAGTAAAGGTTCCCCCTGCCAGCCATGTCTGACTGTAGAGCAGGGTGAGGAATTCTGGGAGTTGAAGTCCACAAGTCTTAAAGTTGCCAAGGTTGAGGACCCCTGCTCTAGAGAGTGGTGCCTATTTCTGATTCACAGTTATAGCCAGTGTTTTCTGAAGATGCTTCCTTGATCATGTGGCCAATATGACTATATGCCAAAAGCACACAGAACACTGTTACACTCTTCTATCCCTAATCATTTATAGTTCTGATAAGGGTTAATGTAGTTGTAGCTCCACACTTCTAATGAGTTGCCTATTTCAGAATTATAGCTAATATGGGCATATTCTAGTATTTTTGCTACGTGTTTGACCTTTATATTTCATGTCAATGAAAACCTAGTAACCAGATTTATATTTAAAGAAAACATTTCTTATGCGTCTTCTGGTCCACAGCAAATACTGTAATTTCTAGAAATATGTATAGAATGTTGTGGGAATGCCACTTATGTAAACCTATGCATTATTGTTTTTAAAATATTATTTTCTTAACTGAATGTGACCTGACATGGGCGTATGGGTTTTCTCTTATTCCCTCCATAGCAATATTGCTATCTGCCCAAGGCAGACATCTTTGCTCTTGCCTTAACTATTGCTCTGGCAGCAGGTGCGGCTCCGTTGCCTGCCAATGACACCCCGTGGCACCACATCCGCAGAGGCAACCTTCCACGTATCCCTCAGCAACTGTCATGTGACTTTACAGAACTGCTCAAGGTGAGTCCTTTGGGGGGAGCCAAGAAGAATGCTGGCATTGAAAATGTGGTGGTGAAAGACCTTTTCTCTTTTGTTTTGTGGAATATCAGCTTATGGTTCATCCTGACCCAGTAGTGAGGCCATCAGCTGCTGCACTAACCAAGCACCCTCTCCTCCGACCATCTCTCGGCAAGGCTGCCCAGCTTCAGGAACAGCTCAATGTGGAGAAATTCAAAACTGCTATGCTGGAAAGGTGAAGTCCTGTGCTTTCTAATAGCAAAGAAAGATGTGTAAATGGTACAGTTGTGTACTAAGTGGCTTGGAAGCTAACTCCTTTCTTGGAGAACATACTCCAGCTGCTACTTACACCTGTATTTGAATTTCATACCCGGATCCCTTTATCCCTCTCAGCCAGTGGTGGGATTCAGCTGGTTCGCAACCCTTTGGCAGAACTGGTAGCTAATTTTTTGTTGCCCAGGCCCAGAATGGACTTCTGGAAGCGGCATCCACACAGAGAACCAGTTGTTCACATATTTGAATCCCACCACTGCTCTCAGCCATTACAGAATATAAATATGCTGATTTTGTAGTCTTTAACAAAACATTACACAGAGGAAATTTCTCTTGAAAGGTTAAAGTTCTATGGTTTTGAAAAGATAGAAGTTGTTTATTGTTGATTTTTTTCATGAGTTCTTATGTATCTCCTTTTAAGTGCTTTTTTTCACACCATATATGCATGAAACAAGGTGGAGATGGTAGCAATCCATTTGGTTATATAGGAGTGCCAAGTCAGGTGTCTTCAGCAGCCTCTTTAAAAAATTGACAAACCATCTTTCTAATTTTACATGAGACAGGAAAAAAATACTGCATATAGGGAATAATATTAAATTAATTTAAGTGTAGTGTTTGTGCTGGCGCAGCTCACTTTTTCAGATAAAGGTCCATGTTTGTTTGTTTTTATTAGAGTACAGCTATCTAGCAAATCAGGCAAGAACAGGACAAAAATATATTGAATTTAAATGCTAAAGTTTGAATATAGTTAATAATGTAATACTTTTCTATACAATTATTTTTTAGAAGCAGAGTTAAGAGGAGGTCTTATGATTCCCTCAAAGTCTTTCATGGCATCATGACTCTATGCCTTTGTTATACAGGATGAATTGGCATTTATTTCACAAGCTATTCTCCATTGCAAGGCACTCTCCATGACAAGAAAACATATGGAATTTGAATTTAGCAGCTCTGTTCTACTGTAAGAGATCATTTCACTCCAGAATGAGGAAGCATCTATTGAATTAAGAAAACTGAACATACCGAGCTGCATTCTTAATTTTGGGAAAGATTCCATTGATTTCATTATGGTCCACTGGATTGTTTATTAATCCTATTGTCTTATTTTTGTATAGAGAGCTGAAAGCAGCCCGGGTTGCCCAAGCCTTTCAAAAGAATCCATCTTTAGAACGGACCAGAGCACAAGAATCTGGAATTGGTTTAAGGCATCAAAACACCAAGAAGCGGCTGGTGGGAGGAAAAAATGCTCGATCTTTTAGTTTTACTGCTAGTGGCTATCGAGGACCAGGCTATGCTAGTCATTCAAATAACTGAAAGGCAGTGTGAAAAGTGCTCATTTGGTTGAAAAAGTCATATTTTTACCTAAATATGTCAATGACTCCAAGGAACCATAGTGCTGGTTTGGATCTTTCTCTACAAGAACAACATATTATATTACCACATAAACCACCTTAGTCTTCTCTGAATCCAACAGCTATAACTCATAAACCCAAACAGACATATACCTCAGAAGAGGCTCATAACAAAACTTTCAAGCAGAACAAATCTTCAAAGTAAACTTCCGTAAATGTTATGCTTCGATGCATCGTACTAATACTGTAGTTCCATGATTCTGGGGTTATATTCCAATGTATCCAGGAGGGTGTCAAGCCTTATTTAAGTTAATTGGCGTATTTTCTCCCTTGGATTTTCTGAACATCCATAGCTTTCTTTATTCATCTTTTATATCCATTCATTTTTAAAGATCTCTGTATCCCACTGTTGTTGTTTTTTAAGTCAAAAATTACCATTGCAGAGGACCATTATCATTTGTTTAAAGGACTGACTTCTTAGGCAATAGTGGGTAACTGGTATTCTTGTAGATTGTAAGAAGCCGGGTCCTACCTTGGGATTCTGTTCTCAACAAAGAACACAACTTGAGTGAAATATATTGTATTAAACAGGCTAAACAGATAAAATTTAATAAAGTACAGAAGTTGAGAAAAACGTGTTTTCAAATTAGATTATATCTCCTTCCACATGCAGTAGCAGGGAGGTTAAACATGTTTATTCAGAAAGTGGGTGCCTGTTTTATTTTTGATGAATGACAGATATATAGAAAATAGTTTTCATACCTAGGTGTGAACATTTGAATCACGTAGACAATAGATCTCTTTTTAAAGAGTCCTACAATTATATTTTGTAAAAAAAATTAAAGCAAATCTAATTAAGTCTGATATTACAGTCAAAATGTTAACTATGGATAGAATTGCATGTCCGAAGCTCACTCTTCTATTTATAAGTTTAGTTATAAACTTACAATATAAGCTCCCGCCTAGACATTCCTGAATACGGTTTTAATGTCTAGCTGCTGGACAGCCAACAGTCTATTGAGAGCTTTTTTTAGTTGCACTTGTGAATAAAGCTTTTGAAGTTGTTCACTTAAAGGATTGCATATTTTGCAGACTGCTTTGAGATTTTACAAGAGAGAGATGGCAACTTTAGCCACTTTAACACATTGCTGTGCCTATTCTGTAGACACATAACCTTGTAGAGTTGCTTCCTAATGGGAATGGACAAACTAATTCTGCTTGGAGGAAATGTCATTGGATGAATTGTTAAGACTGCATTAAAATATTCCTTTGCAGAGGTCAAAGTAGGTATCAATAAGTCTAGGTGTGGTAAAGAATTGTCACTGGTAAATTAAAGTCAAGAAATAGTAAACCTTTCCTTTTTTTCAAACCAGTAAAAATGGATTAAATATAAACAATATTTGATAAAAGTTATTTTGTTTGACAGTACAGCACTCCTTGTTTAGCAATTAAGTTCTATTCCATTGACTAGGTTGCTAAACAAAACAGTTGCTGTGTGTGTGTGTGTGTGTGTGTGAGAGAGAGAGAGAGAGAGAGAGAGAATTTGAAAATGCCATCTCATTTAGAAAAGGTTCTCATACTACTATACCAATATTACTTCAGCGTGCATTGTCAGGTGCATAAAATTTGGTCATAAATTGATGCACTGGTCAGAAAATGACTTTATTATCGTCATATTTGTGAATGGTCACTAATCAAGGTAGTCACTAAATGAAGAGTGGGTGTAGTAATTCCATTTACATGTAAATATGTGTATCTTTTTGTCTATGTGATAATCATTTGTTGATGTTGGGAAACAGCCAGCTAGGCTGGAAGGAAGGGTTAAACGAGGATACAGCTTGAAATCATTGTGCAACTGCAAATGACATAAGCTTGACCTCTCCAAGACCCATGAAACCTTAGCTAGTTATTCTCAGGAAAAAGCAAGCAGTCTGGGGAGATTTCTGAAACATGGGTAGAAGTCAATAAAATTGTTTACTGTGCAATATAATTTATCTATTTGCAAGTAGCTCTGGTTGTTTGTGCCTGACAGTATTTCACTATTTTCTAAGAACTCAATATGGGATAAAGCTCTCAAATGATTGAAATGGGAATTTTTTTTTGAAAATGTGCCTGTTTGGAGAAGTAAGAAGTATGTCGGTCTTTTATGACTGAATGTTAGGATAGATTGCTCTATGGTTAAGTAGGGTGAAAAATGCTCCCCAGTTGACATTTGGAGAGGTAGTTACAAACAGTCCCTGAAATAGAGAGGTTTATATAATTATAAACCAATTTCTATTTCTTAGGTCAGTGATGGCGAACCTTTTGGAGTCCGAGTGCCCAAACTGCAACCCAAAACCCACTTATGCATCGTAGGGTGCCGGGTGGGTGTGGCCCATTGGCCGGGTATGGCCCATTGGGTGGGCGTGGCTGCAGTGGTAATGGCAGACTGGGTGGGACTAAAAAGTTCAATCAATCAATTCCAACTTTGCAAGATCTTTTTTTTTCCCGCGAGAAGTTGAAATTGACTGATTGATTGAACCTTTTTTTTTTTGCACACGGTGGCGGAAGCCTAAAGTGAAAAGGTTTTATAAAACCCAGCTGAAGGCCTAGGACTGGGGCGACGGCGCGTGTGCCCACAGAGAGGGCTCTGAGTGCCGCCTCTGGCACCCGTGCCATAGGTTCGCCACCACTGTCTTAGGTGATCTAGAATGTAATAGCCTTGCAACTCCACTCACATCTGAATTGTGCTGATTATATGGACTTTTTAAAATTGGACTTTAGAATATAGTACTGAAATTGTTTTGGTAGTGGAGCTATGCCAAAATCTGGATAAGGACGTGTGGCCATACACGTTCTGATAGAACTTTATTAGAAATCAATCCTATTGAACACCCTGGAGCAATCAAAAACTGGAAACAATTAACTTTGAGGTTAAACTCAAAAGCCCCTTCTATATAAGATGTTAAAAGTTTGGTTCATGTCGTCTGTACACAGTCTGCCAAAGCACATGTTTCATTTTGGTTTATTGTTGGCTGCAATTTACTGCCAGCCAATGAATGATGCTAAAACAGTGTTTCTCAACCTTGACAATTTTAAGGCATGTGGACTTCAACTCCCAGAATTCCACAGCCAGCAATGCTGGCTGTGGAATTTTGGGAGTTGAAGTCCACATGCCTTAAAAATGTCAAGGTTGAGAAACACTGTGCTAAAAGCTTATGTTTTAAATAAATAAACCCAAAAAACCACGTACAAAAGGAAACACCTATACTCCCCTCATTCTCAATTACACGGGGAAATAAATCCGAAAGAACCAAAATCTTCACAAAGAAGAACCGCTTTTGGCGAGAGAAAAGGATCTCTTTAACAACAACACCACCTTCCCTCGCAAGATGAATAAGGGAGAAACTCGGCAACGGTTAAAAAAAAAAAGCGGGTCACAAATCGAACTTCCGGTGGAAACGGAAGCCGCCGGATATCTCGCTTTTCTACGGTCCCAAGGCCCTTCTACGCCATGGCATCTCTATGGCGAACCGCCTTCCCATTGGGTAAAACGTAATACAGGAAGCGCCTGGAAGTCACGTGAGGATTTCGGACGCGAGATCTTTTCGCTTGCGTGTTCGGCGGGCCGAAGTATTTGCTGGCGTCTGCTGGAAAGCAAACAAGTGAGTAAAACCTGAGCAAGACAGCCGTTTCTAAGTGAGCGGCGGGAAGGAAGAGGGTGATTTCTTACTAATATTGCTTGCATTTTCCTAATCCGGCATCCCGATTATATGATAGGGCTTGTCTCCAGCGGATGCAAACAAGCTTATCGAGTAGGTGCAAATATAATCCCCCCCCCAAATGGGGTGTCGTCTTGATATCTCGGATTATAAAGCCTATCATGCCCAGCCAGCATGCTGGTAGAAGGTGTCCGGGGATGGAGGGGGGGAAACAAGGCATAGAGTAGACCACGTGGTCACGAGGGAAAAGAATCCACCGCCGGGAGGCTTCGCTTTTTCTTTTTCTCCTCTCCTACAAACATGTGGGCATTAATTCCACCGAAGCACACCAGAGCCAAGGTTTTAATTTCCTGAGTATTTAATTGGAAGCAAGTTTCCCTGAGCCCTACAACCTTGCTTTCGTTTAAGCTTCGCTTGATTTTGCAAAGTCTCCTGGCTTTGCTCGGTAGTGAATGGGGCTGCAGTCCCTCCCCATCAAAAGACTCCAGCTCAGTTGGAAATCTCTGCCGTGCTCTTCTTGGTGCAAGGGAGGAATCCTTATCCTAGACTAGATACTTTTCGGCAGACTTCGCTCTTGCACGGGGATCTACTTTTTGAGTTAATCTTCTTTACCCAATCAAGACGGCTCTTTGATTGATTGTATGCCATCAAGTCTTTCCCCCCTCCTAGCGATCAGATATATATACATAGACGCGTCTGTAAGGATACTATATTATTAATTCTGATGCTGGTCCTCGAAATGAATTTTTTAATAACATATAACTTTGTAATTTTCTGTAGTATATATTTGAGGGCATATCAATTTTGGAACAAGCCAAAAACGTACGCTGTACTACATGACTTCTGGTTTATTTGCCCATGATTGGGCTGTAACATAACTTATGTGAGTTATAAAACATGAATTATACTTTAGTGTGTTGCTAGAGGTGTTTGGTTCATACAATGGATGAAGGGAAAGCAAAACAAATCATATCATGGCTTGGAACAATGCATGAGCTCAGCTAATGATTGATGTTAAATTAATTCTTAACTCTTTGCCCACCTCAATTATATGGAATTGGATTGATGTATGTTTCTTGGTGAGGCACTCTTTTTTCCCCACTTCTTGTTTCTTTTCTCTTGTGTTCTGTTTTTGTGTTGAGTATGTTTTTTAAAAAAAGGAGATGCAGAAATGAAAGCCGGGCTATGAAGCCCAGCTGCACAGGATCCTGCTGTAATGAATAAACAGTATTCTACCAAGTATTTTTGAGTCAAGTTCATTATTGGAGATTTATCTAAGTCCAGTCCTAGGTTAGCAGAAGAAAGTTAAAGGAACTGCATTTTTTCTTCAGTTTACTTCTAACTCCCTGGACAATGCTGATTGAAGCATTGATAGAAAATGATAGGGGTAATGATATAACACAGCAGTAGGATTTGAGGTTGTGGAATAATGAATTAATGATCCATTGTCATTTTTGCTTACTCCCAACATTAAACTGTTAATTGGAAATGGATGGTTTTAATACTTGCTTTGTCTTTCAGAACATCTCCAAAAGTAACCAACAAATGAAACAGCAACAATGTTCCACAGACCACTATTTCAGGTATCCATTTTGTGATTTCATAGCTTTTATGAAAACTATGTATTGCTTATATCTTAGGATCATTGGGCTTTATGTGTTGGACTGCCTCACCTATCATCTTTAAACAGTGTATCTATTGGCTGAATGGATTTGGGAGTTACAGAGGCTTTAGTACATGGGGGATGGAGAGAGAGATTAGATAATGTCAGTCATTCAAGGAAATGCTTATCAGGAGATTTTTCTCCACAGGATGACTGGGACACACTTTATTGAGATAGTTTATACATGTTTTTAAAACTTTACAACTTTAAGATGTGTGGGCTTCAACTCATGCTGGCTGGGAAATTCTTGGAGTTGAAGTCTACACAACTTAGTTTCCAAGTTTGAAAAAACATTGGTGTATTGTAACAGAATCTTACAAGCCTCAGTGTATTATATCCCTGAGAATCGGGGAAGAGTCTGCTTCAGTCTCCTCTTAATATTCTTTTCCAGGACTCTTTGCTTATATAACAGTTCTTACCTATTTCTTGAAGGTCATCCTCCTGATTATCTATAGATTGGAATTTCTTTTAAGAGCATTTTTTTTATGTATGAGAACCAAACTTGTAAAAAAATAAATTTGCATTTTACTCATTAACTCATTCTTTCTCTTCTGGTCCAGAGAAGTAGTATAGTAAGTAAATAGCAATTTGAGAAAAGGCAGTAGCAATAACTGCTAACATGAAACCTAGTAGGTGATAGTAAGGATGAAGGTGAGAAAAAGCAGTCACTAATGGCAATAATGAGGGAATAAACTTGGAGGCATAATCTTCATAATCTAAACCAGGATCCAGTGCAACAACTAGAAGAACTAAATTAGAAATAAACTGGTTCAAAAATGAAGGAAGAAGAAAAGTTTAAATAAGAAAAGAGAGGAGCTATATATGTTCCTCTGGAATAAAATTCAGACCAATAGACTGATCTTGACAGAGATCAGGTTCACAAATACTATAATGTGGTTTGTTTAGTTACTTGATGGCTTAGAATAGTGCATGAACCTAGTCACTGATTTGTAGGTCCTAGTTTATGGCTCGGTATTATGAGTGAAGAAAGCCTATGTTGGATTCTTCAACAAAAGGTGAAATTAAACTATGGCTTAACATTGGTTGCAAGCCTATCCAATGATTTTCCTCTACTGTGCATGCTTTCTGCAAGATTTTAAATGTCCATTTTTTAAAAAAACTGTAATTTGCCTGCCTTCTGAAATTGGATAGCATCTGACTGTTGACTGAAGAGGTTGCTCTTATTTCCTGAATAAGGGCTTTTAATTTGGAAGGCAATATGGTTTCTGTTTTCCAATTTAGCTATCTAAAGCAGGCATTTGCCTCTCTTGACATTTCATAAGCTCATTGCTAAAATATGAGAACCCTGCTCAGGATCTTGGATTAATCCCCTCCCTTTTTTTGTACTAGTAAATATATTAGCATGGATGACTGCTGCTGATATGGGATAAGGTGACAGTGATCACCTATATAAAACAGCAACATGATTGTGTATTTTCCCTTCACCTGCCCATTTTTTCCAGTTGTGTAAGCTTCATTCAGAGAAAGTTATTTTGCAGCCTTCCCCATATAGTGGGATGGAGACTCTCAATCTCAGAATGTGCTGGATGGGAACTACAATCTAAATGTAGTTGAGAGAACCTGTTGAGTGAGTACTACATGGAATGATGTCAGCAATTGGAATGGCTACCCTATAAATTTTCTTTCTTTAGGTGATGCGCCAGTTTGTAAGACATGAATCTGAGGTCTCAACAACTCTTGAAAGATGTAAGTAGTTTCTCAAGGGACAAAGAATGGGGCCTGGCTTCTTAGGCCATGTGGTCGCAATGCAACTTTTATGCATTCTTCTTTACCATCTGGTGTTGATGTTTTGTTTAGCTTTAAATCGTATCCAACTGCTTGGTCGAGTAGGACAGGATCCTGTCATGAGACAAATGGAAGGAAAAAACCCTGTCACAATTTTCAGCCTAGCTACCAATGAGATGTGGCGATCGGGAGACACTGAGGTGGTTCAAGGAGGTAAGTGTGTTTAGCAATAGCTTGTCAACCATTTTGGCATTAAACTGAATTATGTATGAGCTCAGTCTCCTTTGAGACTGTATGCTGTGTTGTGATGTCAACAATAATATGCATGCATCTATGCTCTCTTATTTCCCATGTCCACATACACAGACATACATTCACTAATCTCTAAATTGGTGCCCCCTGGGGCCATTGTAGCAGGAAAATAAGGAAAATGTATTCTTTTCTTCCTCTAGGGATAATTTAATATCTTGCCATTTTGGAAAGCTCTCCAAATGGGATTTCTCCTATATTCTTGGGCTCAAAATTATATATAATCACAAGCTTTCAGTTCTTAACTTTTGAAGTTCATTTTAACAACTTTTCTTCCTCCATCACCTGCTAGTGTTTTTTGAAATCTTAGAGTCTTGTCCTAGCAACTAACTGATAAAGCCGCTCCTGATTGTATAGTGAAACTGTGTGCCTAAATGTATTTATATACTATTCTTGCCCTAATAATTTACTTGTCCTAATAATTTATTTTTAAACTAGGAGGTCCTTAGATTTACTAAAAATATTATTTAGGCAAAATATTATTTTTTCCTGCAGCCCACTTACTGAAAGATCATAAAGTGCAGTTTTGGTGAACTGCACTATTTACATCTGGAAAACTAATTAGGAAAGCCAATCAAATCAAATTTAAAAAGGTTAAAAATTCCAAGATCGGGAGTTAGCAATTGTTAGTACAGGTGTGGAGGGGGGTTCTAATGGGGTCAGCTAGCCCCAAAGTTGGGTGGGCCTCTGTATTCCCCACGCAAGGCCACACAGCCTTGTAAATTTTGACCCCTTTGTTGGAAGGCCAAGGGATTAGGGGCCTTGCCTCAATGGAAGGGCAGTGGCAGAGAACGCTCTTTTCCTAGACCCCGCTAGTCGAAATTCTTTGACTGAAGGGGTCTGCAACATACCTACCCTGCTTGAATCAATGGGGCAGGCTGATGTGATGCGGCACAGCCAGTTCCATAGGTAACCTGGCCTTATGCCATGTCGGGCTTTATAGATGATGACCAACACCTTGAATTGGATCCAGAAGCAAACTGGCACTCAGTGCTGTTCACAGAGCAAAGGCGTTATAGGTGCCTTTCTTTGGGCATCCAGTATGGCTCATGCAGCTGCATTCTGCAACAGCTGAAGCTTACGGACACTTTTCAAGGGTAGCCCCATGTAGATTGCATTGCAGTAATTCAGTTGGGAGATAACCAGGGCATACGTGACTGCTCAGAGACCCTCCCTAGCCAGGAAGGTGGGGTAACTGGCACACAACCCAGAGTTGGGCTAAGGCCTTCCAGACTACAGCTGCAACTTGGTCTTTGAGCAGGAGCCGTGAATCCAAGAGGACCTCCAACTTAATGCACCAGGTCTGTCTGGGCTAGTGTAATCTCATCCAAAGACGATAAACTCCTGGATACAAAAGGACCCACTCACAGCTACTCCATGTATTGTACTGATGTCACTGATATTATAGCAATGCATCTGGTTGTGTGAGACCAAATGTGTGCCATTCTTGAGGACGGCCAGATTGCAAGGCAGGCTTAAGATCTTGAAATCTGAATAATCATGCCACCAAATCTCGGATACTCTGGAGCTGCAAACTGGGGGTCTGGGTTGCCCATCTCTGCTATAGTCAATACTTAAGATCTCTGGATGTTGCTGAAAATCTTTTTTGTGTTTTATATGGCCTAGACGATGTTACACAGAAGACCACATGGCACAGGGTCTCGGTGTTCAGGCCGGGGCTGAGAGACTTAGCTTATCGGTTTGTGAAGAAGGGGTGAGTTGAACTGAGATGTTGTTGGGTGAACTTTCCAACATGCTTCATTCAAATAAGAGTTTATTTCTAGTCCTCCAGGTTCATAAATCATGTCTAATTATTTGCCTAATCTTGCCTAATGCTGTCTGGGAGAAGCTGGTCTTTATTCAAAGTCTGATCACCTTCACAATGATAGACTCAGAGTGGCTGTATCTGATTTATTTTGCATGTGCTGCTTTTATGGTACTCTGGTCCTTAGTACTGCTAGAACCAGACTTGCCCAATTGTCTGGGGCAAAAATGAACAGTTAGCTTATGAGAGATCCATTTTTTTGCTGAAATTTCATAGAGCAAAGCTTTTTTCCTTACTGAGACTGGTGTTAAGAGGAAAAATTCGGCTACAGCTCTTCACAGTTTCATTTTTTTAAAAATATCCCTGAGGAAAAAGGAAAGGAAACAAAGTGGATGCCAAGAGGGGCATATGGTTTGTTGTCAGCCGGATAGGATTATTTTGGCAATCTCTTGTGCCAAACACAGCCTTGGCAATAATAATTAAAATCCTCTTCTCTGATCTTCTGTAATTCACATAATTAACATATAAGCAGCGTGCACTGATGGGAACATTAAATACTGATTTAATTACAAGGAAGTAATTTTTCAATTAAAGATGAAGGCAAAACTTTTACAAGATTTGAAACTTACTTAGTTCAGCAAGAGATTTTAAATCAAATATTCCCAAATTTAGAGAGTGCTAACCCTAGCATATTTCAAAATCTACTCAACAACTGTCCTTGAAGGAAAATCACTTATTTTAAGACTGTTCATTGTTAACAGTAGTTGAAAATATGAGCCATACATAGTTGTGTTGCCCATTTCATAGAAATGCACACCTACATTTTGTTTCCCCAATTAAATTAAATGTCTAAGTCATTTAAATTTGTGTTAAGTACCATTGCTGGTAGTCACCCAGTATAATTTCTTTGAATTAGTCATTTTTTATTGTATGTAAAACCTGTTGTAACCAATTGCTTTTTTGTTATTGTTTATGTTCTTTTATTTTGTAAATTTTAATGTTTACTTTCAAGTGAGATTCTGGTCCTTAACTATAATAAAGGGCTGGGAGCCAGTTTGGTCTAGTGCAGGGTTAGGCTCAGGAATTCTGGGAGTTGAAGTCCACGAGTCATAAAAGAGCCAAGGTTGCCTACCCCTGGTCTAGTGGCTAAGGCATCAGTCTAGAACAGCAGTTCTCAACCTATGGGTCGGGACCCCATTTGGGGTCGATCGACCATTTCACGGGGGTCGCCAAGCAAGGCTGTCCGCCATTTTTTTTGTCCGCCATTTTTTTCCCCTTTTCCGGCGGGTGCCTTACCTCCCTTGGGCTGGGCCAGCTGGTGGTCGGCCTGCTCTGTCTCTGCCGCTTGCCAGCTACCCCTCGGCCGGCGCAGGGGGCGGAACCACGTATGTGTGGCGCTCCCGGGCAGGGAAAGTCCTCGACTTACGACTGGTTGGGTAGTCCTCGACTTATGACCGGTTTAGTCCTCGACTTACGACTGGTTGGGGTTGCGTCATTAAAAAGGTTGAGAACCACTGGTCTAGAAAGAGGAAGACTGCGAGTTCAAGTCCCACCTTAGTCATGAAAGGCAGTTGGGTGACTTTCGGCCAATCGCGCTCTCTCAACCCAATCCAGTTCACAGTCTTCTTCTTATGAGGAAAATAGGAGGGAGGGAGGAGTATTGTGTGTCCTTGAGTTTATTTGTAAAAATAATAAAGGTGGAATATGAAAAAATACAGGAAAAAAAATGAAAAAGTAAAAATTGAGGGCTGCAATTAATATGCGATTATTTGTATGTTTGGTTCTTGACAGTGCTCGGATCTACGTGGAGGGAAAAATAGATTATGGCGAATATATAGATAAAAACAATGTGAGGCGGCAAGCCACAACTGTCATTGCAGGTAAAATGTTTTGAACTGCAAGTGCTAAAAGTGAAGATGGGTGTTGCTGCATAGACTCCTGCATTGCTTCCCTGAGGGATTCCCCTAAATCAGGGGTAGGCAACCTTGGCTCGTTTATGACTCATGGACTTCAACTCCCAGAATTCCTGAGCCAGCCACGCTGAGGGGAAAGGGAGAGTTTCCAAGCTGAGCCATGCTGGCTCAGGAATTCTGGGAGTTGAAGTCCACGAGTCATAAAAGAGCCAAGGTTGCCTACCCGTCCTAAATTTACAGATTATTAGGCCATACTTAAATTCCCATTTCTTCCACTAGATGTCTCTCTTGGATGCTCTTCTTTAAAAAAAAGTCTGTAGGAGCACAAAGTTCTCAATGCAATGTTCGTTGTCAGATGGCTTAAATTACAACCCTCATCCTCCCCTACCATGCTGGGTTGGAGACTATGGAGGTGGAAGCCGAAGACACAAGACAGGCAAGATTGTTTGCCTGAGAACTGACAGCCTTGGCCACTTTCTATCTTCTCGCACAGAATCAACAGATTTGCTTTGTAAGGGAAAGTAAGCTTGGCTAAAAGTTCAGATGCAGGCATGTACCAGGAAGTACCGAATGTCTGCCTGGGTCATTGATTCCTTTTAACTTACTACAATTTCTCTCTGCTGGGCTTAGTGTTACAAGAGAGAAACTTTAAAAGCAAGAGAAGGAAGGAAGGAAGGAAGGAAGGAAGGAAGGAAGGAAGGAAGGAGAGGTTTAAAAAATGAGGGAAAGTATATCCCTTTTTTAAATGTAATTTTTATTGAATATTCAAAGTTAAAAGCTACAAAAAAAGATAAAAGATCGTAAAAAGATAAGAATATGCGGGAAAATAGAAAGGTAAAAGAGAAAGTGAACCAGGAAAAATATTTTAAAAAGTGGCATCCAACCTTCTTTGTAGCAATTACATAGTTAACCCTATTTCTACTCTACCAAATTATGTAACATAATTCCCTTCTTCCCATATACAACCCTTTTTAATCAATAAATCCAGAAACCAACAGTTCATTTTTATCCACTCAGTGAAAAGTCCATAAAGGATTTCCAGTCCTTTGTGTAAAGTCATTGTTCTTTCCTTTTCCAAACAAATCAATTTAGCCATTTCTATAAGCCAGTGGTGGCGAACCTACGGCACGCGTGCCAGAGGCCGCACTCAGAGCCCTCTCTGTGGGCATGCATGCCATTGCCCCAGCCCCACCTCCCCCATGGCCCCTCCTCACCAGCAGTCCCCGTGGAGAATCACCCGAGCAGCGCAGCCAAGAACATGGCAGCCAGACAGCGGGGACACTGCACTCGTGCCCCGTCGCGCAGATGCTGCTGCTGGGCTGTTTGGGCGATCTGTGGCGGGCCGTGGAGGCAGTGGGTAGCCCTGTGGGCGGGTGGGGTGAGGACAGAGCGGGGATGGGCTGCGGGCAGGGGCGAAGTGGGGGTGGGCAGGGCTGGTTTTTGGGCACTCGATCTCTAAAAGGTTCGCCATCACTGCTATAAGCTCTGCCATTTTCACAGTCCACTCCATGAAAGTATGTCTCTTCAAGTCCAAAAATGACAGAATGGTGATGCTCTTTTATGGACCACCTTTTCCTAATGATGTAATGTTGTGGTCAGGTTCTTCTGTTCTTTGACAAATGGGGGGAATTAAGAGTGAAGAAAAGTATTGTATTGTTGTTCTAGAGCCTGTAGTTTGTAGCAATATTAACACGGAATTTTGGAAATCCTGGGCTAGACTGAGTAACATTCTGGAAAAGGGAAATGATAGATATTTCCACACTGTTGTCCAGAGACAACACACATTTGGACACACACATTTAGCAGTGAGCTTCACTTGAAGAAGACTACATCTCTATTTTGGTAGTGGTTTGCTTTCTGAGCTTGCCATTTAGTTTCTGAGCATTTTGTTACCATTTTGTTCTGTTCCTCTTTAGCTTATACTGTATATGTCTTGTGTGCTGGTGTGGTCAGTTGATTGCGTGACTGTTTGGCATTATTTTCAACGGCTGAGGAGCTGGTTGGTTCCGTTATTGATTGGTCGTTCGAATGGTCCAGTTTCTTAAGTGTTTATATACTGGATCTAAATCAATATGCTTGTTAATTGCCCCTTTTGTAGAACACCAGGCTTCAGTAAATTCATGTGTGTGGTCGATGACCACACCAGCACCCAAGACATATATAAGCTAAAGAGGAACAGAACAAGACATTTCTATAAAGTCACCCTGATGAGGTTACCTAGCCTGGTAATGAAATGTTTGGAAACTAAATGGCAGGCTCGGAGAGCAAACCACTGCTAAAATCTAAAACCTGAGCTACATGTATTTTGTACTACATCTCTATTTTTTTTAAAGAGCACAAGATGGTGTGCATCTTTCTCCCTTCAACAAAAATCTCCATGGCTACTTTTAAGTCTCTGTTCAAAGACTGATGGACAAGAGAAGGTCCCCATGAGTTTAATGGTGGAGCAGGTGCTTGAAGTTGGGACTTCTAATCCCATAATTACCATTATTTCACTGGTGCTCAGATGGCTTATAGTAACCAGCCTGCTAGATACCTCTAAGCAGGGAATGATACTCACTGCAAAAAATTGCAATAGTTGCCAGAAGATAGTTTCACTTATGGATTTTGTAATAACAACGCAGCTTGCAGGGCTTATACTGCATGCTGATCAATTCAGGATTGTTCTTATTTTGTAACCTCCAACCACCTGCAGTTAGTATTGTATGTAGAATATGTAATGTACTTTGAGCCTGAACTGGATGGCTGACTAGACACAGCAAGTTGATACGGTGCATGTAAAAAATTCCAATATCAGGTATAGATAGTCCTCGACTTATGATCACAAATGTCTTTTNTTTTGCTAAGTGAGGCAGTTGTTAAGTGAGTTTTGCCGCATTTTATGTCCCTTTTTACCACGATTGTTAAGTGAAGTACTGCAGTTAAGTTAGTGACAGGGTTGTTAAGTGAATCTGGCTTCCCCATTGACTTTGCTTGTCAGAAGGTCACAAAAAGTAATCACATGACCCCAGGACATTGCAGCCGTCATAAATATGACTCAGTTGCCAAGTGTCTGAATTTTGATCCCATGACCATGGGGATGTTGCAATGGTCATAAGCATGAAAAATGGCCATAACTCACTTTTTTTCAGTGCCCTTGTAATTTCGGTCACTAAATGAACTGTTGTTAAGTCGAGGACTGCCTGTACAAATAGTCTGTAAGGTACGATGGAAAAGATAAATCTGAAAAAATCTGCTGACCAAATCCAGATATATATGTATATGTGTGTGTAATAATTGTGTCTCTTATTGTTTGTGCTTTCAGATAATATTATTTTCCTGAGTGATGCTAAGGATATATTTCCTGAGTCGACTTAAAAGGAATGAAGCAAATGGGGTTTGGACTGAGGGTTAAGCTGTTCTTCTTTTCTTTTCCTTTTTATTGTAAGCTTTTCCTAATACTATAATCATGTCTTTGTTGTCTATCCTGATAAAAATAATATTTTGTACAAAAAGAACATTTATTCAATTTTTTTGCCCATTGCATTAAGAAATTATTAGCAAATCATCATAAATCGTCTAAAGAACAATTGCATAACAATAAGCAGTTCAACCACAGATCACTTAAATGCAGTAAAAATAGATGGTGACATCTATGAATCAAAGGCTCCTTAAACAATTCTGCTGTTTTTAATAATTTCCTGAACCTGAATATAATTTTTGCTTTGTTCAGGCTTTTGACATATGTATGTGTCACCTCGCAGAAAGTCCTTTTAGTGGAGGCCAGAGAGGAAGGTACATTACTGTTTGTTTCTTTGTTTTGGCTGCTTTGCTAAGTTTGATGTGATGAAAGTTATGAGAAGTGCAAATTGGCCAGGCCCAGAGCCAAACTGTTTAGCAGCACTGATGTGCCTTCCACTGGTGACGTAACATTTCTATAGAGCCCTTGTGCTCTCCCGAGTTTGGTTGTTTACTGCAAACATTTCATTACCCAACTAGGTAACATCTACGCAACAACCAAACTCGGAGTAGCAAGGACTCCACAGTTCAGCCCTGAGCTACAGGTATGCTCTTCTGTATTTGAAGTGGGCTCCTTGTGCGAGTCCATGGTCAGTTGAGAAGATCAGCGACCTTGAAAAAGGTACTCACTTCTCCAGCAAGCTCTTCCTGAGCAAAACCCTCTGTAAACCTTTGCACCGCTGATAAAGTCCAGTAAAGCTACCATCTGCAGAACTAGAGTCTGACTGTAAGTTGAGACTGGCCGCCGTGATTGGAAATAGCTCTTTTAAGAGGCTGCTGCATGGCCTCCATCCTTTCATTCAGCTCTGAATATAATTTACAGTTCCAGTTCCTACAGCGTCATGGCAATTTAGCCTGTTTTCTTTTTTTAATAAGCACACCCAACAGACATTGTAAATATCTAGTGGGCTTAATATAATTTATTTTGCGAAAATGCATCTTTGTAAAAATCAGTGAGCATCATCACCATAGAATGCTCTACTCGTGGCTTCTCAAAAGGACTGAGGAAAATCCACCAATACAAAAACTGGACTTTAGAGAGCTTGTTCAGCTCTTTTTTTAATCTGAAAGTGATGTGGGCTGAAGGGGTTTCCTTCTGCACTGTGCCAGCCTTTCTCCCAACAGAAATGGGGTGTTTTTATACCTACAGTACATTTGGGGTGAGGGGAGGGGGCTTTGGTTGGAAAAGAGCCAATTTAGCAGTTAAGATGCTGGAACTGGATTGGGGAGAATTCAGATTCAAATCCTCCTTCAATTAAGCAGCTTACTGGATAGTTTTAGACCAGTCACCCTCCCATCGATCCATTTGGATTGTTGTGGGGTAAAATACCGGTAGTCATTGACTTACAATCATTCGTGTAGTGACTGTTCGAAATTAAAACAGCACTGAAAAAAAGTGAGTTATGGCCGGTTCTCAAACTTATGACCATTGTAGCATCCTCATGGCCACCTGATTAAAATTCGGGTGTCATGGATTTAATGAAGGTTGCACTGTCCCAGTGTCAGATCATCGCCACTGGCGACATTCCCAGCTGGCTTCTAACAAGCAAAGTCAATGGGGGGAAAGCCAGAGCTGCTTAACAACCACGAGTCACTTAACAACGGGAGCGATTTGCTTAACCCCGGCAAAAATGGTAAAATGGGGCACATCTCAATAATCACCTTGCTTAGCAAATGGGAAAATTGGTCACAAGTCAAGGACTACCTGTAAGTGCATTAAAATCTGCCCTGTTGCTATACGGCGGGCTGAACTTATAGCCTGTATTTTTAACCAAACAGGCTTTGAATTTGTGTTTTTAGGACTCAGCGCATCAAGAGGGACGTGACTGGAGAAGCCAGTCTAACTCGTATGTCATAGATACGAAGGTTGCAGCCCCAACTTGTCCCTAACCTGCATTCTTCCGAAGCCAGTGCAGTTTCATGACCTTTCAGTCTTCCTGCCAACTTCCGTGTTCCTTCCTTTCTCCATTACCCCATGCACGCCGTTCTCGCCTCCAGGTCCTTGTTGATGGAAGTCTGACAGCACCAGGGAACATTTGAAGCTTCACTGATAATCTGCAGATGAGTCATGCAGGTGAAGAGCTGGTTATTTCTCAACCTGACGGCAGCTGGGCAGAATAAAAAGGAAGGGGGGAAAAAACCAGGATAGTCACAGCATGACTCAAAGCAGACTGGCCAGTGTTTTCAAAGCATTGTTATGAATATTGGATCATATTTTCCTAAAATGAGATTTCCACACCTCTTTAGCAAAGGGAGAATCCCGACAACTTCCCCAGTGGAAGAAAATAACAAATGTGCTGCAGAAGCAAAGCAGAGCACTTTTCAGCAGGAGAGAAAGATTTAGGAAAATTCATAAAGAGAATATGGAGGCAATAGCTGCCATTTATCCGCCCCCCCAAGCTAATGTGGCATAGTTGCTATAGTTCAAGAAGTCTTTGAACTTTGGCTTTGCTTTGACCTCAGTTTGCCCATCTGTAAAATGGGGGACAATGATTCTGGCTTACTTTACAGGGTAAATGCCGATTATATATCTAAGTAAAGAATGTATTTAAAAGTTCTAAACTAATATTTGAACTAATTTTAAACTAATTTCAGTTACTGTGGCAAAAGGTACACATTTTTTAAAAAATGGAAGTATGCCAGAGAAAAGCTTTTTTTCTAGAGTAAGCTGTATCCATGTTGAAAATATTTGTTTTGTTGAATACAGAAACATTCATGTGTAGCCCACAGTCACTGCAAATCAGGAGTGTCCAACCTTGGCAACTTTAACACCTATGCACTTTAACTCCCAGGATGCCGTAGCCAGCCATGCTGGCTAGGGAATTCTGTGAGTTGAAGTCCACAAGTCTTAAAAGTTGTCAGGGTTGGACACCCTGCTGTAAATATCAGGGATCTTACATGCAGTCAAGCAGGTCTGGTTAGACTCAGCCTCTCGGTGAGAAAGTTGTGTGATAGACATTTTCCTCCCCCCACCCCCAAAGTAATCTCATAAATTGCATCATACTTTAAAAAGAATTTATGCATTCACATAAATACTTACCACTAGCACTGTATCACAGCAGATAAAAGCAGTGGGGAAATCTGGTTGAAGGCTTTGTAGTTCAGGGAAAGAAATGGTTGTGGTACCGTTGTCTAACTTGACATCCCAAGGACTTGAGACGTCAATGCCCAGAATTCCCAATCTGCATGACTAAATGCTGGGAATTCTGGGACTTTCAATCCCAAAGAGTTTCTACTAAAGTAGCCTTAGCAAGTTTTTTGAATCTATCTTTTTGGGGGAGTGAAAAACAACTTAAAAGCATGAGAAAGGTGTTTGCTTTCTACTGTTCACGTAAATACGCAGAATATATTTTACGTTAGCTGTTTCATCCTATTTTATTTTCTCTGTGCTGACTCTACACAGATATATAAGTAATAGCTTTTAGATACTCATCTCTGCAAAATCAGCAGTGGCAGAAATTATATCAGCACCTGTACTAAAATCCTTAGAGCACAAGGAATGTTTACAAACACGACATAATACACAATAGACATGCCACAAAACTTGGAACCAATGAGTCAAGTTTACTTATCAAGCTAAGCCATGCTAGAATTCATCTATTTTCTTAGCAGGTTGTGTGAACTCAGCCATGGGATACATTATCCATGGTTTATAACTAAAAGTATGGTATAAACAGGCCAATCTATGGGCATTTGCACTTACAGTGCTAAACAAAATCAAATAAAACCATTCCAATTTCCAAATACTTTCTGACTTTATATGCTGTAGTCATCTGGGTTCTTGATTGCGCTGTTTCACTTAGAAAGAAATAGTCCTTTGCATATTAAGCCTTTCAGTATAATTTCAAAACTCTACAGAGATCAGCTGCTAATGATCTTACCAGCCAAATAAATTTGAACTCTGTTGAACATAATTCAAGATCTCTCTTGCTATTAGATTTTTACTAGTGCTGGTAGGTTTTTAAAAAAATATTTTTATGGCATCTCCACTAAGCATGGAACTTGTTCTTTTCAGGAATAAGCTAGATCTTTAGGCTACAAGGGCCTGACAGTGGCTCGCTTAAAAAGTAGCTACATGATTCAGCTGGTTTTTCAGAGAGTCTGTAATTTTTAATCATATATTTCAATTCTATTTATATTATGGCCACTTGAAGACCAAAGATGATAACCCCACTTATAAAGGAGGACTCTTCTCATATTCTGGGATTTGTGGCATACTTCAGAATGGGAGTATTTTTATCTGTCTTTGCTACTATGTTTGAGCTGGTTGTAAAGCTAAGATTAGAAATCATGCACTACAAGACATGAGTTAGACCGAGCCCTTTCCTGGACACCCTGAAGCTTCTGCAGTGCAGAAACTGCAATTTGAGCCCCACAATTATTTCTACAATTCACACAATTTTGTATGTGGTGCGGGAGGCATGGCTTAATTGATTATCTTTCTGATCCCTCCATAACCAAAATTTTCAGGACGCATTACAAGGCAGTTGTTTTTTTAAATAAAAAATAATAAAATGCAGTGAATATCAAACATATCCAGATTAAGTCTTGGTACAGAATATAATAATCCCAATCAACATAACTCAACAAGATGAAATCTGGTTTTCATAGTTAAGTAAATTGACTGCATTTTTGTTTTGTTAAAAAGTGGGATTTTTTTTTTTATCATCCGATTTTGGGGGTGGACAATGATAGTATTTGAAGCTCATGGGTAAAACATATTTTGTATGTAGTCTCTTGACTGATAAAATCTCCCATGTGAAACATCCAACTGATCCTGATGGCTGCATGAGTTCTGTCAGTAAAGGAGTGTTCACATGAAATATTTATTCATGCTTAATTTTATAAACCAGTTTTCTTGACTTGCATTATGATCTTAAGCTCATCACCCAAGCTGGGTTTATGCTTTAACTGTAATTATCTAATAGGAATCTCCCTCTTAAGCACAGCTTAAGCACAGCTTAGAGAGGGAGGAGTTAAATAGGGTTACCCAATTAGTCACCTAATCATATATCATCTTTTGCTGAATTGTAGCCCACAGAATAAGCCACAATTGGCTGCCTTCCTACATTGCTGTATACACTAAGCCACAGTATGCTTTTGTTTGGGCTTAAATTAGCCATTCCATAATGCTGATGCTGCTTGTGCTCACATGTGGCTATTTTTTAAAATATTAATTGCTTATACACAACTCTCATCAAGTTTTTTCAAATGTACCTTAGAAAGCTGAGTTTAAGTAGTGCGTGCCTTCAGAACTGTGTATCAGGAAATAATTTGCTGAATTTTGCAATATTTTAACTGGATTTTGAAGCAGGCAGCTTCCATGGCTCCTCTCCAGATATTCTTTTCACTTTCCAGTATGAGTAATACGACAGCCCCACCTTTTTGTTCTTCTGGGCCAGATTGAGAAGCTTCAGCTGAAAATCAGCTGCAGTGTTAACCTTTTCAACAATTCAGATTATACTTCTGAACTTGGAGGTTGAAGTTTTGGAGTTGCGCTTTTTCAGAGGTAATTGCAGTGGAACTGGCAGGCTAGTAGTTGCTTTGGAACATCTCATTCCAAGAGTACTGATTCCCAATTCACTTGACTGCAATTCCCACAATTCTGGGTTGGAATTCTTAGAACTGCAATCCACTCTTTCTGAAGGAGATGCTGAGGCAGAGATTGTGCAGCTCTGGGTGTACATAAGTTCCATTTTCTTTGAATGTTATTGAAATTATCATGGCCTGGTTTGCAGGTAACATTAAGCCAGTATGGTAAGCCACAAATCAGGAACATTATGACTACAGCAATGTTGAACTCAGCCAAGTGGGCTGCCTTAATAGTTAATAAGAAGTAGTAGGGAATGGCCCTATCTCTCATCTTTGAGAAATATATACTTTGATGGCCCTTTAAAAAGCTAATGGATATGATAGATTCTCTACTCTACTGGGCTATCGTTGGAAAAGCAAAAGAAGCTCTACCCTAAGAGTCTGCAGATGAACTGACAGCAACAATAAGTCAATCTCAGAAAGTGGGAAAGGTTATACAGAAAATGACTGACCCTCAGATAACCTGGACCTAAACTGTGTAGGGCTTTAAATATAATGAACAGCACTGTATTTTGCCTGGAAGCAGGTTGGTAGTCACAATACTTTTAAGAACCGGCACTATGTGGTCTCCTTATCTTTTTCCCAAGACCAACTTGGCTGATGGATTGACATTTCTAGGCTAGGCAAAATGGCACCCCCAAACAGAACACATTACAAAACTAATAAGGAGATAATAGTGTGCACTATGGTTTTAAAACAATATTCTTTCAGAATGGAATACAGTTAACATGTAAAGTGGTTAAAACTTGCTCTTTTCCATTTTCTCCGTCTCTAAAATGTGCACGCTAATTCTTTTGGGAGATTATAACCTCATAATTTCAGGATAGGCATCTCCCTGGAATTATGTCTTCTTCTTAAAAGAGTCTAGTCTGGAATCGGTTTCAAATTATCCCATACTAAATAAAGCAGACTTTCAGGCAAGTTGTATCATTTCCTGAAGATGTTGCAGAGAAATAAATCTAAGTGACAACAGGATACTGATAGTAACCACTTCATGCAGACAGAATAAAGCCCCAAGGGATGGTATGTAATAGCTTATAGTCTGAGACACAACTGTCTTCAAATAACACCATCTGAATTTTGTTTCTTCCATTCAATCATTTCTGATTCTCGGAGACTGCCTGGACAAGTCCCTGCGGAAGTTTTTCAGAAGTCATTTGCCACTGCCTCCTTCCTAGAACAAAAGTGACTAGCCCAAGCTGGCTTTATGCCTAAGGTGAGAGTAACATTCATGGTCTCTTGGTTTCCAGTCTAATGTCTTAACCATTACACCAAACTGAAATTTATCCGGTGCAATTCAAGATGCTGGTTATTTAGCTGTAAAGCCTCACATGGCACAGGGCCAGGTTATTGGCTGGACTTTCCATCTCCAACCATCTGTTTCCCCACCAGAACTAGTAGAGTTGGCATGCTTTATGACCCATCTATTAGTACCATTTTGTGGGACTTAGGTCTTCTCTGTCATTTCATGTGTCTTTTCAAATAGCCTTCTCCTGGGAAGCCAGATGATCCTGTTGGTCTTTTGTAAGACATTAAAGACTTGGAGGTTTCTAAGTGCATTTGGCCCAGAAAGTTGAAGACTCAATGTTTTAATGATGAAGTGGAATCGTAAAGATGTTTTTTCCAAAGGCAATTGGACTTTGTTTTCCTTGAAGACATTTTGCTTCTCATCCAAGCAGCTTTGCTTCCTTGAAGGAAAACATCTTCACAGAAAAACAAAGTCCAGTTGCCTTTTGAAAAAGCACCTTTGGGATAACCATGACCTGGATGATTGAGAATCTCCATAGACAGATGAAGTAGAATTAGTTTTGACACCAAGCATATGTTATATTTTGGTTTTTCTGTGTTGATTTATGAACTGTTACTTTTGTTTTAATTTTGATGGCCATCTAGAGTCACCTTGGAGAGATGGTGGCTATATAAATACTATTAATACTTTAAGTAAATTTGTAAGTTTACTATGATCAGTACCATTTAAGTCTGTTGAGAGCTCAAAAAAAATCAACAGTCAACAGTGCTTTGCATTCTAAATCAAACATCATTCATCAGATGGATTAAAACAGTCTCAATCCTTCATCTCCTGAAGCCAGTTTCAAGTAGGTTAGAATCTCTGCTTCTTCCAGCACCTCCTGAAGTTGAAAAACCATAATTCCCTCAATCACCTTTCCCAATTATTTTCCATCTTTGGAAAAAAACCACAGCAATTTGGTTCAGTGATTGTTATGCAATATGTTCCAATTACCTATTTTCTCATTTGTCCTTCAAGAAATAATAAATGTGGTTTATGTTTTCCCATTTATGTCTGGTAACTGGAAAAACCTGAAAGATAAATTTCAACTATTTTAACACCGGATTGAGAGAGAGAGAGAGAGAATCTGCAGCTTGATGTTGTGCAGATATGGTGAACTCGAACTTTCAGAATTCTTCCACAACATTATAAGCAAAGAACTATTTAACAATTCTGAGAATTGGTCCAAAACGTATTAAGGACACTGTATCAAGAAAAGCTGTGATATAGCTTAAGCCATTTTCTGCTTTATAACATGAATAAGTTTAGAGCATACTATCAATCTTATTCCTCTCCCTCCTATTGTTTTGTTTACAATGTTATGTGGCAAGAGTTCTGGTAAGTTGAAAATATATACCTAACCTTTATAAATAGTTTTACTTTTAAATTCTCCATGACATCCTTGCTCTAAATATCCTGTTTTCACAGGATGTGAGTGCGGTTATTTAAATAAGTATTGTATTCATAGGGCTTACTCCTAAATATGTGTGCATATGACTTGAGATATTGTCAATATTTAAGACAATATTTTATTACTAGATATCCAGGCTTTGCAGAATGATCTACCTTTTGCTCTTTATTTCCTTTGCTAAGTCTGAGTAAGTTATAGTAAGGTAACCTACCTTGGAATGCAAATGTTAATTGAAGGGTCTGGGTGTGCTGGATCCAGGGCTACCAGATCTGGTCTACAGAACACCAGGCAACATTAGGTAGCAGTACAGGTCATCCTTGTTTAGGAACCACAATTGGAACTGGCAATTTGGTTATTAAAGGAAGGGATCATTAAGTGAAACTATGACTGTGCTTATCATCTTAAGTTTTCTTTTGCTTTACGGACCTGTAAAGATCATAAATGTAAAGATTGGTCATAAAGTTACTTTTTCATTATGGTTGTAACTGCATACAGTCCCTAAATGAGGCAGTCACTAAACAAGGACTACCTGTATGGAGAGAAATCTGTCTATCTCTCTGCTGGGTTCTGGATCTTTTGCAACCCAAATCTTGTCGCCCTGTGAGTCACACATTCCAGCAGCTTTCTTCAATTGTCATACCCTCCAAATGTCTTGGACTTCAAATCCCTTCAAAAGAGCTCGTGAAATCTGCATCCAACATCTTGGAAACACATCCCACTGAGAAAGACTGGTGCTTGGGCACGTTGGCTGGGAATGATGGAAATTGTTACCCAAGATGGGTGGAAGACCTTAGATAGGACTCCATGCAGATCAATTCGGGGCATTTTTCTTAATTGACCTTGTTATCGTTCTGTTCCTGCTGCCAGGATTAAATATATCCTTATTTCCCCCTGCACGTGTTTGCTTTCTTAAGAAAGAGCAACCTTTGCACCCAGTTTCTATAGACTGAAGGATGAGTCAATCCGGAACTACAGGGAGAAGCTGATTCGCTGCCCTGGGCTTTTAATTGAAGGCCAACAGAAATCCCTTTTACGTGGGCAACTTCCTCTTCCCTTTGGTTAAATGTCACCCAGTAGCCCCCATTTAAAAGGTTAACAACTCCTTTCCTCTCAGTCTCCCTTCAGTGCTTTATTTTCATTCCACTCCTCACAGCAGGCGGGGTTTCTCCCGAAGCTGTATTCTTGTCGTTAAGCCATTGGCTGCAATTCATGCTCCCTGCAGCTGACAGGGCCAAGGTTATTGGTCAGCCGGGACAAATCGAACAGCAAAGCCTAACAAATCCGAGGGCCTTCCCCTCGCTGACGTATTTGGGATTTCCCGCCCACATTCCACAGCTGGAGTGGGGGCCGAAGCGGCATTGGAACAGGGAGGGCGGGTCTCTTAGCACGGGTAGCGGTTCGTGGATTCTGATTGGTCGGCAGCCTTAGAAGCAGGCTCGCTCGGCTTTGGGGATTGGCCAGGAGGCGGAATCCAGCCTGGGTAGTGGGGTGGCTGCAGGAAAAAACTGCCTCTGTTGTCACTGTGAGGTCGAAGGCGGTGCGGGGAGGGTAGTCGCGCATCCACGCTCCACAGTCTGCGAGACGTTCAAACTGCCCGTCTGTGCTGGTTCCAACGTAGGAAACGGTGACGCTTCACCTCTTGAGTCCACGAGTGTTGTTGCGGTGTTTTCTTGAAGTTTTCAGCCTCCTTTTAAAGCGGAGTAGCCATTTCTGGGAGATAAGGGGGTGGCTGGTAAGGTTTATTGCTAGTGGAAGTCGCATGAGGGGTCGTGGCTCCTAATGACGCTCCACTTTATGGAACAAGGCTGCTTTCCAGGACGGTATTAAAGGGCCGCCGAGAGGCTTCCATCTGCTCCCTTCCTTGTCCCCCCACACGTTTGGTTTTGCTGGGCCCCGACTGACTATGGAGGTGCTGGACAGTGGGGAGCAGAACCTGTTCCAGTGGGATCGAAAGTTGAGTGAGCTGTCGGAACCGGTGGACTCCGAAGCCCTCCTCTACAACACGGTGAGAAACGCGTCCATTGCAGAAGTGGGGTGTAGGAAGCCTGGGTGGGTGAACGAACATTGGAGTGGGGAAAATAATTTTCTTGTGGAAAGAAAAGCAACAGTTTTTCAGCTGCCTTCAAAAAGTTATCCTGCTCTTAGCAATCTGGGTTTGCTCGGAGAAGCCTGGCTGGCTTTGGTATAGATGAAATCCAATACCCTTAAAGAGAGCATCATGGTGGGGGCAAGCTGATGCAAGAGGATTCTTTAAAAAAAAGAAAAAAAGAATTGATCTGGAATTGGATTTCTTTATGGTTTTATTTTCTTTTTGTCTTCTAAGCATGACATAAGTTTCCCCTTTTGGGGGGAATGGGTCTTCTGAAAAGCTTTTGCTATTAGAGGACATCCCAGTGGGACTTTCCCAGATGCAAGAAGAGTTAGTTAGTTAGGCGTTCTCAAAAGAGAGTTAAATATGGTGGAGAGCCCGGAGTTGGGAATTTCAGCAGAAGTGAAAAAGAGTGCCTCTGACGGGAAGAGGAAATCAGTTGAATGTTTTGCTTCTCCAGAACTGTCTGCATCAGAGGAAGAACCAGAAAACCTTCTCTTCAATTATTTTTGTTTCTTCCAAAGAGCTTGCTGCATAACTTTTGAATGCTCTTTTCCTTCCTGTTTTGCAAGTCAAGAAGTTCCTATTATGTTGCCAATGAGGAAAGAGTAGGTTTGTGGGAGCTATAATAACGGTCTCTTGCTTGAGTAAGATTCTGGTACACTGAAAATGTAGGTCTGGCTTTCCACCTTCCCCTCTTACAATCCCATCTGTCATTGCTATCATTACATGAGCCAGTTTGGAAGGGAATGGAGGCCTAGGAATCCAAGAAATATTTAAGGTGGTTTTGCAAGGATAGTTATGAAAGAAATGGTGGACAAAACGAGGATCGGCAATTTATGCCAGATGTTTGGCTTTTTGTCCTTGGTTGAAAAATCAGTGGATTTAAAGAACTTTAAGGACAGGGTAGGGGTTTTTTTAATTTAAAAATTCCTAAAATTGAACAAAAATAAAAGGCTGCTTCTACTTGAAGAAATCATTCTTTTTTAAAAAGTAATTTGTTGAAGGGAAAAGTGATTTAAAGTGTGCAGAATAGATTTTATGTATGATGAACATCAACATTACCTCCCCCCCCCCAAATCTAAAGAATGCTGTCTCCACTTCAGAGTGCATACTGGTAAAAAACAGACTGGTTTTACACATTCCCCTAAAGCAGGAGTGTCCAATCTTGACAAATTTAAGACCTGTGGACTTGAACTCCCAAAATTCCCCAGCCAGCAAGTTGTGAAGGTTGGACACTCCTGCCCCAAAGCTTGGTTTACTGAACTATCATTTATTGTCCAAGACAAAGTTGTCTCACCCAGTACACTTAAACACAAACCATAATTTTCAAATTTTCAAATCACAATAACATACTAAATTAAAAATAATGCTGTGCTTTATGTGAGATGGGAACTTGGCCAAATTTCACAGAATGGCTATACTTGGAAATTACATTAATAGATATTATGGTTTAGCAACACTTTGCCACCTATCATTCTTCATGCACATTGTAATGTTTATCATTCTCAGTCAACATAGTCCATGTTAATATTGATTATATGAGTTGTGTCAGGTACTAAGTTGGGGGCCTCTGGTACATATTTATCCTACCCATGTAGATTAACATTTTTTTAAACTCAGTAGTAATTGTCCCTTCAGTTGTTGTTGAATGATAGCTCCTAGAATTCCTTCCAATGATCACAAAACCTTTATATTGCTCTCCCTCTCCTATTTATTGCAACCTATTTTCATACAACCTTTTGCTACTTGTTAGAATAACCAAGAAGATAACTCTTCTTGTGTGTTAGATGCATATACAAGTCTTTAAACTGGATTATTATCCAGTTTAAAGGCAATAGGTGATGGAAAAACTCACAAAAGTAATTTTTAGTTTTGGTAAATATCTTAATAGACCTTATTCTCCAATGTTCATTAGTGGAAGATAAATTTGATTTTTAATTGCTAACAATGAAAAGTATTTTGGAGTGCAGGCAAGTAGTTTTACTTAAAGAAGAATTTAAAAAACATACAGAATTCAAATATCAGTAATCCTAGTCCCTTTGTCCCAATATCAACAACAATTTAACCAAAATATTAATATTTTTTTAAATTACAGATTTAGGCCTCTTCTACAACTTACCTTTGTTTCCTTTTTAACTTATATTTACAGTGATTATTCTATTTTAAGTTTTTTTGAAGGCCAATTAAAGACAACATATTAGTCATTCAGGTGGCTGAGTAATCTTCATGTCTGGAAGGATTAGAATATGATCCCTGGACTTCATCTTTTAATAACTACAGTACATTAGTTTTCTGTTACAATCTGGAGAGAATGGGGTGAACAGATAAATATATGAATAGAGTTGCAAAACTCTGGTGATTAGACAGAAGAGCATAAAGGGAAAGTGAACTCTTATTTGGCCCCCGGTAATTAAAACCACAACAATAGACTGATTTTGCATCAAACTCCTCTCACATCCATCCAGATTTGTTTGCTGAGGTCAAAAGCTTGTTGGAACTCATACTTTTCCATTCCTTTCTTGAACACCAAAGAGTTGCATCTTTAAGCTGTTCTTTGAAAAATCCCATTTGAATTCAATCCAGACCAATACTAATTTTGAAATTTGATAGTGTAAATCTCCTGCTTTCAGGAGCAGATTGTCTTCATTAGGTATGGCTTACAAATATATTCAAGGGCAGCTCCAATGATGTGTTTCCCACAAGGTTGTAGAATTTCTGTCTCAAAAATAAAAGGGCCATCATACAAAATGGAATCATTGAAAAGCTCCCTCATAGTTGGAAGGGACACCTTAATTATGCACATACTTTGTGTGCATAAGATTTTCAGGCCTCAAGCTGGAATCCAAGGAAAGCAGATTGATTTCTTCTTTGCTTGTAATTTTTGGGAGCCATATGAGCAGTTGAAGTGCACTATTAAGTTGGAAGAAGTGCAGTCTAAACCTGTATTGAAGACCTTGCAATCTAATATGTGGCACAGAGAAAGTAGATGAAGGACTAAACTGGAAAGGAATATGTTATGATTTGAAATCCATGTGCTATGTTACAGGGTGCTATGTTATAGGGTGTATATGGTTCTGCTAAAGGGTTTTTGAAAATGATGACTTCTCAGAATGGATTTGAAGGAAATAAGAGCTGGAGAAAGAATGAAGAAAGGGTTGAGTCTCTTGAGAAAGGAGGAGATTTGAATGGTAGATGATGAAGCTAGTTGTTTTTAGATGATAAGTTAGAATATGCTGATAGGTAAGTGAGATCTGTACAGTACTAGATCCAGTAACAGTTGGATAATTAGGGATAAAGGTTAGATGACCACTTGAATATTATTTAAGATTATCAATCAGTGAATTAATCCAGTATCTACTCATCTTTTGCATCATATGCAAAAGTTAATAACAGTTGTGAATACTTTTCCAAAGTTATGCATTTGTGCAGTTTCAGCCACTAAGTTACAAACTGGGTTAGCCTAGCCCTAGCACAATAACAGTAATGCAGCATGTATATAATGAGGACGTAGGCCTTATTCATTAAACTGTAATTAAATTAACATGATGGAGAGTTCCACTCCTTAATTCACTGGTGGTTCTCCTAATACAGTATTCAGAACTATAGTATCCTGGATGCTTGTTTATTTTGTCTACCCAGGCTTCCTCTTCTAGAAATTCAGTAACATTTAGAATCAAGAAGTTTTCCACTTGTTGATCTACTTTAGCTGATGTCCAAGTGTCAATGGGTCCTGTATCTTTCACTTATGAATAGGCACTCTGTCTTCTCAAACAGCTGTACGTATTTCCATATATACGAAAGGTAATTTAAAGAGCCTTTGCTAGATAACTTGACAAATACATCAAAGAAAGGAAAGAACAAGATAACTGAACTAGCTCCCTCCCTGTGTTTTGAGTCAATTTTTTGGTCCCAATATGAATAAGTTGTTTTGTACTTAAGAAATAGCTGAAGTAGTTTGTTGAAAAGACTTTGGCTCCAAGCCAGATAAATTAGTCATAAATGAGTCCTGTAGAAACCAGAAGGACTGAGATCCATCTGACACTTACATTCGCTGCTAACTACAGCTGTATTTAGCTGTTCCTTGAAATACATTAAAACAGTTTTTTCCAGATACATTGAAGTATGATTCCTAAAACTTCCATTTAGCAGAGTTAGAACCTTGCTGGATTTGTAGGAGTTGTAGATCAGTACATCTACAGGGTGCCAGGTGGGAAGAAAGCTGATCTAATTCAAGGCTGTATAATTCTTAGATACGAGCCAGCATAGTTCAGTATGTAAACCATCTGTCCATTTTCAACCAATCTATCATTGTCATTGGTGTTTGTCTGGGTTAGTTCCAGATTTAGTCCTAGAAAATTTGGATCTTATCCAATGAGAATAGTTGTCCAGGGGATTATGAAACACTATAGTTGTGTGTAATATACAGATGTCTGTATATGGAATTATGCAGTCTATTGGGGTTCGTGTATTATTATTCATCTGTTTTTCAACACAGGTGTGTGTGTATTCATGGCTTACCATGTATAAGCACGGATTGTCTGAAAAGCAGATTCATTTAAAGCATTTGAGGCATTATGTCTGGAAATCATTGCTGTCTGTGAGATGGTGCTCCACTGGACAGATGCAAGGGTTTGGAGTTATGTATTTCTTTAGCCCCATTTTTTAAAATAAAAAAGGAGATTATTACTCCTGTAGATTTTTTCCCATTCTTCTGATATTGGTGTACAGACAAGTCAAAAATTGTAGTAACAAAGATAATCATGTCAATTTTCACTAAGCTTTGAATTTCTTTATATCCTTCTTGAAAAAAGCAGCTGATTTTAGCAAATACTGTATTTTATATTATATTGTAGTCTCTGTCACTAAGAAAGGCAGTTATTCTTTGGAGGAGATATATCTGGGTGCAGAAGTTAAGAAGCCACTTAACAAATGTGAGAGACCAAAAGATGATGTGTAGCTCACCCCTAGCATTGTTCAGTTTTGAGGGAATTTGAGGCTTTGGGAAGTTCAGTCTTTAAAACTGTCTATTTTTAGCCTTCTAGGCCTTTCTGTAGATTCATGTATTTTTTCTATATGCTGATTGTGAAAAAGAATGTCTAAAATAACATAGATTACAATTCTTTATATACTCACTCAAATGCTTAAACTGAATGAGTCCTATTCCCAAGGAAGTACTGTACAACAGTACTATAGTTTTTTTTAAAAAACAGGCACAGTATACTATACAAACATTTTTATTTTATTGACTGTGTGCAGCGCTTTGTGTCAATACTCAAGTCTTCTCAATTATTCTAAAACAAACTTAGTCATTTCTCTTGAATGTTTAGGTTTAGGTTAGCAATAGTTCTGACTTCAGAATTAATAATAATAATAATAATAATAATAATAATAATAATAATAATAATAATAATAATAATGATAAAGTTGGAAGGGACCTCGGAGGTCATCTAGTTGTGCTACGTGAGTGGGCAGACATTACTAACTATATAACAGAGTGCTACAAGGTGGAAATTAGAACTTTTATGGTCAGGCAGAAAAAAAGATGTGCTTTTGAATGTACAATGTGTTGATTTGTTCCAAATGTCTTAACTTAAAACCTAATTTGATACACTGGTGATCGCTAAGATTATCTACAAAAATAATATATTCATCAACTTTCCCATTAGGTAAATGTTACCCTTTTCCATAGGCAGATCCGCTGCTGTAAATTTACCGGGATAAAGATATTAATATGGAACTATATATTAAATGGCTTTTTTGCCTAGTAGCCTCCTGAAGCTTGTGTTGATGATGTAATGATCTCCACAAAGAAGAGGGAGGAATTCATCTAAGTTCAATCTCATCTTGTACTCCATTTTAAGACTTCGATTATGCTGCAATTTGTTCTCAACTCAGTCCTTTTCTTTTACATGAACTGAAAGCCTCAAAAATTTGTTTGAAGTTTTGTGCATAATTATTTGGTTTTTATAAGTATACCTCCTCATGAATTTGGATTTAACTGTTAAGGTAATATGATGGAGCTGATTCTCTATTGACATGAGAGTAGGGTACTTATACAGGTATGACTACAATTGAGTCCAAAATTTCTGTTGATAAGACATTTGTTAAGTGAATTTTGCCCCATTTTACAGTTGTTAAATTAATCAGGCTTCCACATTGACTTTGCTTGTCAGAAGGTCGCAAAAGGTCGCAAAATGACCCTGGGACACTGCAACCGTCATAAATATGAATCAGCTGCCAAGGATCTGAATTTTGATCACAGACTTTGGGGATGCTGCAATGGTCGTAAGTGGGAAATACGGCCATAACTCACTTTTTTCAATGTCGTAATTTTAGTTGGTCACTAAA
Source organism: Protobothrops mucrosquamatus (assembly GCF_001527695.2). Lineage (NCBI taxonomy): Eukaryota > Metazoa > Chordata > Lepidosauria > Squamata > Viperidae > Protobothrops > Protobothrops mucrosquamatus. Next base: position 245,262 of record NW_015387104.1, read on the forward strand.
CGAACTGATGTAAGTCAAGGACTACCTGTCCTTTGCTGAAATGGATTGTTTGTTTGTATTTATTTATGTATTTCATCTTTTTCTTGTCTTCCCTTCACAAGTTGTTATATTATTAAAATATTTCTTGACAAATAGCTATGTTTTAATATTTTGAACTTCTATAGCTTTTCTTTTTTAAAAAAAAAAAAGACTGCGCCTATAATTTTAAAGTCATTTTGGGGCATCTAAATGAGTTAGTATATTAAATGTTGTGGTTTTCCTTCTTTGTGTATGAATAATGTACATTCTATATACACAGATGGAGCTGAAGATAATCTAATTCTATTTAATGAGCTCTTTTTTCAGTTATAAATATCTACCTCAAAATTGCTCAGTATAATAAAGTGAAAAACATTTGTACTACATACTGGAAATTGTAAAGTCTGAGATAATACTAATTTATCTGTATTTATGTTACCATACATTGCTTTGTTTGAGGTGGATCAAAAATCATGTGAGCTGTAGCTTGACAGAAATGTAGAATTCTCTTAATCTAAAGTTTAGATAAGGAAAAGGAAATATTAACTTAAGTCTGTCGTAGATTTCTGGTCTGGACCCACCCTATGGCTTTACAAAGTTAGTTAATATGAAAAAAGTTACACCCTTTTTTACTCCTACTTATTTCAATAAAATAAACGAACAACTTGCCTAAACATCTTGGTATCTTTTATGATGTTGAACCTATGTGGGGACTACAATATCTGTCTAATCAGTATCATCATATTGATTTGAATGGAAATCTTTATTTTTTATTGCATGAAATCATAAAATAAAACTCAAAACCCAAACTAGAAATCTAGGAGGAATCTAACTAGCAACTTGAAAATATTGAGAGGATTACTGTAGAATTTGTGTCAAATCTTTTTTGCATGCTACATTTTTTAAAAAACTAACCCTTTTCTTAAGCACAGCTGTTTTTTTGACCAGGTATCCTGAGCCCTGAAATGCTCTATTTAAACAACCTTCTCCAAGGTATATGGCTGATTTGAAATCCTGGAGGGAGTAGAAGAATGATGGCAAATAATTGCCATTATCACTGTCAAGCTACTTACTTGAGCATGTCCATAAAGTCACTCTGAACCAATTTTTAGGTTTTAATTATGATAATTTGGGGCAGTCCCTTTTTCAGGCTGGGCTTATAAAATCTTGATTTGTTGGTTAATTGATCACCAAAATTAAAAGATATTATTTGATTATAAGTCCACCAGTCCAGCTTCGCCACCATTTCTTTTACTTTATACAGAAAATGGAAGGACACTTTGATTCCCACAATGGACGAATGGCTGCAAAAGTTGATGAAGTTAGCAGAGATGGCTAAATTGACTGCTTTTTTTTTAATTAAAATTTTTTATTAATTTTTTCAAATAAAATATGAACAAATAATACAAATATGGTGCATTTCATTAGAAAAACAAGCACATAAAAAGCCTATTCCGAAATAATCGGTGTTCCCCCCCCCCGCATCCACACTCCCTCCACCTTCCTACCTACTTCCCTTTTCCTTCCTCCCCCTCTTGACCACTACCTCTCCTCTTTCCACCTTCCCAACTATCCTACACATCCCATCACCTTCTTTTCCACCACCTCGGATGCAGTTTAGGGGTACTAGCCGATCATCTCCTCTTCTTAAAAACAAACATTTACATTTCATTTATAAATACACCAAATTTTCATAATTCTACCCCTTGACTGCTTTGACTAAAGAAAAAAAATACTTTTGTTTCTACTTGGAAACCGCTTCTGGACTTTGTGCTTGAGGTGAAAAAAAATGAAACTTTGATTTTGGGTTTTACCGATTAGATAGATTTGTTATAAAAATGGCTAGTTTATACTATTATGTAAAAGTAAAAAGTTTGATGTTATTATCTTATTTTACAGCACCAAAGGGAGTTGGAACTCAAAGCCTTTCCCCCCTCCTTTTCTACACTTTTCCCATTTTCCTCCCCTATTTTTCCTATTATTTGCTTCTGTATTTTTGTATTTTATATTATAAACTAATAAAAAGCAATGCCTCATTAACCATTTTTAATTGGTCTTGTGCTTAATTACAATACTGAAGTTCTCAATTTCCTTAGTTTTCTTCATCTACTTAGGTGTTCTTATGGTATTAATGGTTGCTTAGTATTTTGATTGTGCTGTAAACAATCTAGTTAGTAGCTCCTGTTAGGACTAAAGGGAATCTGGAAGATTATGTTATAAAGAAGAGTCATCTGCATTTTAGACAATGATACAATTAGTTTAGAATGCATGTGACAGAGTCCATGGTTCATTTTCCAGCAAACTTGTCTTGTGTTTTGCCAAAGCTGAAGTTCAGAGTAGATATTCTTTTCGATGAGCTGGGGAAACTTTGAGCTTTTCTTATCTCATCAGATACACTACTCAGAAATGGCAGCTACTTTTAACTACCAACTTGCTTTCTTGTTTTTATGTAAACTCTGAACCCTTTATTCAGCTGGAGATCCTTTCAAGAGCTTATCTTGCAAGACCTTGGTTCTTCAATGTCTTTCTGAAAATGTTTGGGAATTTTGCATTCATATATTTTGTCTCAATAAACAAGAGAGCTCAGTTGTTCAGTATCTAGCACATTGTACTGAATTAATGATGTGCTTTCACAGAAATGGGATATTAATCCATAATGATTTTAAAACCATTTTTGTGACATTTTCGAATTGGCTATCCTATTTCAGCACATTTTTTTCTTGATTAGGTTTATTTTTCAGAGCCTTTCTTACCGTATATTATTATACAATTGCACATACAAAAATAAGTCCCACTTGGTTTAATGTGATTTTTGGATTATTTATTCAGCTTACTTGATTTATTATCAATGTAATTGTAGCTATTGTATTTACAGTGAAAGACACATTTCTTTATGCTGCAGCCAACAGCATGGGAAAAAAGTCAGAAAAGTTTATATAATTAATATAATATCTCCAGATCTGGAGACATGATCTTCCGTTAGGCAATAATGGAATTCTAAAATTTGTTAGTACTATAAGCCTGTTTTCAGCTTAAAGGGCTTCATCTGGGAATATCTTTTGCAAAGTGGCCATTGAGAAAATGGCTATCCTACTTGGTGTGACCTGTCATTGAACATGCATTTACCAGACTCCTAAGATATTGCAAGTTCAGCTGTTTCTACTCTGAAGAAATCACAGATGTGCAGGATAGAAGATGTGATTTCACCCCTTCATCCACCAAGTTCACATGACCCACTGATTTATTTACTCCCAAATAAGCTATCATGAAAATGAACATGGCAGTGCACATTTCATTCTAGATATGTATAAGAAAATGGTAGAGACAATGCTTGTCAAACCAGACAGAGGATTCCCTGTATTGTGCCATAGAGCACAGTTCTGCTGAGAATTATTGTACCTTCCCTTTATGCTACTCAAGATTAGCTCTGAAGTGCTAATACAAGGAGAAACTAGGTTTAAAGTATGGTACAATAGTAAACTTGAAAAGCCTGGAGTAATGGTAACAATCCAGTGTCTTAAAAGTCTTGGACTTCAGCTATCATTACTTTGCTGCCTAGCATTGGAAGGCAGCATTTTCCTAATCAGTAGGGCATTGCTATTCAAAAATGTTTTTCTTTTTATATTGCCACCTGAAAATAGACAGATTTCATTGTCTATGTTGGGGAATAAAGAAGGCATCCTGCTGGAGCCAGTTATTGACTCATTATTATATTTAAATCATCATGAGTTCAACTGACATTTTTAAAAAATTGGTGCCCTTTAACTGGGATGCTTGTCCCTTGCAGAACTCCTTTGAGACACTGACTTATGAATTCTGGTTTAATGCTGGCAACAAACATGTTGAAGATTTTCTCTCTAAAACTTTTTTGACATTTTTATTTATATATACATATTTTATTTATATCAATTGAGCAATGTGATCTAGTGCTTGCCTCCCACTCGGAAGGTTGAGAGTTCAATCCTAGGTAGCAACAGATATTTCTCTATCAGGGTGCAAAGAGAAAATATCTGCTGCGAACTCTACGTAGGCATCAGGAAGGGCATCTGGCTAGTAAACACTTAGCTCCAGCCAGTCACCCCAACCTACCTCGAATTAAGGGATCATAGGGTCATAAAAAGGGAGTATTTTTTATTTTATTTATATCAATTATATTTTCAATGGTTCCCAAAGTTGAGATTACAGTTCATGGAGTTTTGACTACTACTTTGTAAATTTCGATCTATATATTCAACTTATTACTAAACCAGAATTTTAAAAGCATGGTTTATTGAACTATATTTGTGCACAGGCCATTGTCAATAAATTTGCTTATTAATATAAAATGCACAATAAATAGCCCCTTTATGGCTAAGCTGATCAGGCCATTAAAAATAAAGTATATTCAGGCCTTCTTTATTTATAACAAAGAATGAAATGCAGTAGTATAAAACTAAATTACACCTGACTTTTTGTACAGTTGTTCAAGTTTTGCATTGAAAAATGCTTTCTAAAAATGTTTTCTGATAGAAAAAAAAACTTACAAAGGAACCACAATGTTGTTGTTTTCTTTTTCTAACAATAACAGATTGGTTCCCCAGCCAGAAGATGTTGTTTAAGATAAAGATCTTAGCATTCTTTACCATGGCTGTCCTCACTGTGATTGGTGGTAGAGGGATAATAAATATTTGTTTTGCCATAATTTTACTGGTTAGTACATTTTTATTCCCTTTGTCTGTTTATTTTTTTATTTATTTTCATTTATTCTGTATTTTAGTTAATGTTGACCAACTTGAATAACGCTTTAGTGCAGGCATGTCAAACTCGCGACATCACGTGACGTCACACAACGTACCACGACTTTCCCCCCACTGCCGGCAATGGGGTGGATGCGGTTTCAGTATGATGCATTCGGCCTGTGGACTGGCAGTTTGACATGCCTGCTTTAGTGGAAATTCAGGTTGTGAGTCAAATGGGTATTACATAAGGTGATTTTTGAATTGTGACCTTGTTAACCATGAGTTGGCCAAACCTTTCTTCAGCCTCAGGGGCACATCTGATTGAACTCTTGCCAAAAGTGCACTCTCATGCAGGGACTTATTCCCTGTGAATCCTCAAGATTTACTACTTGATGAGATTGTGTCTATGCTGACCCAATGAGAAACCCTTGATTTAGTTGTTGTTGGCAGTGGCTATCTTGAAAGAGGACTCTAGTCTATTGTGTCTTCGCCTAATCATTCCAGTTCAGACAGCTGAATGGATTAAAGGTGGCAAAGGTCACTGTAAGCTCTTGGCTATCTTAAGATTGGCAGGAAAAGCACCATTGGATGGGTGTGGCCATAAGACTTGCTTGCCAATTCCTCCACTTAGTTCTGATTTTTCTAGTTCTTTGAACAGTTCTAAAAGTATAACTTTATTTAAAGAACTGGGCAGAACAGAAACCCTCAGTGGAGGAATAGTGATTTTTTTACCACATGTTCTTGAAAGAGAAGACACAGCAGAGAAGGAGAACAATGGTAGATCATATTACCATAATTACAAGTGAGCTGAGTTTCTTTAGCTGGCTTCCTAGAAACATCTGTTCCTCTTGCTGTGAGGTATTCAGTAAGTCCTGGGCCAATTACCTGTATCAGTTCTGTTTCTCTGTCTCTTCGGTTTATTATAGCCTGATGTTTCCTTTCTCTGACGCAGAGACTTTGCATCCTTCTTGCCATTTTCCTCCCAGCTGTCTTATCTGGATGATTTGAATGCCTGCTTTCTGCACCGAAAATAATTAGTTTTAGCTCTTCTGAAACTTTTTTTTTAAAAAAGCTGCCTTTGGAAAATGCAGCAGATGTACAGTATATCTCCTTTTATTTAATCTCATCTCATTGTTGCCTCTCTGAAAAGTTTAAAAACAAAAAAACAACCAAAAAGGATAAATATATGTGAGCATAAATAATGGCATACATTTTGCCTCTTCTTCTCTTGATGGGACTGGGGAGATCCAGCTTTCTTGGATAAATAATATAGCCAAAGTTTTCAATATAAGACTTCCTCCAAGTGCATCTGTGTCCCCCCCTACTAACGTTGGCTCAAATCTCAGGAAATTAGTGTTTTGAAATGGGAATGTCAAATCTCATAGGAGATTTCAGCAATCTTGCTGAGAGAGAGAGAGAGAGAGAGAGAGAGAGATGCCTGAAAAGATTGTTAACTCCTGTAGTAGAGAATGAGCTTCCTTCTTCCTCTAGTTTTTTAAATTGCAGACCTCTCCCAAATAAAAAACAAAGACTGCCATCATCACATATATTTTTTTAAAAAGTGCTACATTCATTATTGATATCCTAGAAGTAACAAAAGAGCTTTTCATGGAGTGAGGGAGAGCAAAAAAATCTGGTGCTTGCTGCCTTTCTAGATATGAGATTCCATTGTGCATTAACACCAGACTAGTGTTCTCTGCTCAGCAGCTGGAAAGTTTAACTCACTGGTAACTCCCTAAAGACAAAAATTCACAGGAAAAAAAATAGTTTGCCAGCTTTGGAAGAAGAAAATGTTCTCACGTGAATAAGTGTGTTGAAAGTAGGTGAGGCCTGAGCTTCTCTGGAATCAGAAATATTGTGCTGAGAGAACTGGAAGGGAAATGGAACTAGACTATATACTGAATTTATATTAAAACTGGAACTTTATTAAGTTCAAGCTTAACTATTTGCATAACTTTTAGGTCAGCAGTTAGAATATTGTGTGCAATCTTTATTCTCTTATCTAGCTTCTCTTTTTTAGCTTCAGAGTCTAGCCTGCCACTTGCAGCAGAAAATAGCAGACCATTAATACACTCATTAAACATAACCACTGAAAATTAAATAGAAGTGGTGGGGAAAAGTAGAGAGAGGAAGATAAAGAGCTGTTCCTTACTCATTGTACCAACGGCTGTCCATACTCCTCCTGGTGGGTTCCTGAGGTGGCATCTGTGGCCTTGAGTCTAGAAGACTGTAACAAATGTTTGGATAATGTCTGATGAAATTGAGATTCCAGCTAGTATCAGACAAACAATTCCACCTATCCAATCTGTTGTTCATTTTAGTTTTCTCCCTGCTGTGTTCTTCCTTGTTTTGGGGATCTGGCAAGACCTGGAGTAAACTTAAACAGTATGGAAGGAAAGTGAAGTCTATAGCTTTTTGTCCAGTGAGGCCTGCTAATATGGGACAAGACATTGTGGTTTGTTTTAATAATTGCTAACAAAAAAGTAGAATTGCTTAGGATCTTTGGTAAAATATTTGCAGGCAGCACGGTGCTTGCGTGCACTTGTGTTGCAAACACTCACATTTACTTGGTGTCTGAATTTTGTTTAGATTCTTTTAATGAACTGATATAAATGGAAATTGTCCTGATATGACCAAAAGCACCAGAATTATCTTCCTTTACAATAATTATTTGGGTCTCACTGGCATTTTTAGAAAATAAAAGTGCTTTGTTTTTAAGACTGCTGAGCCGACAAGAAAGAAAGAAAAAAGCTTGATAAATTGAGCAATGATAGGAAGCATCTGGGTAGAAGGAATAACAGGGAACAATGTCTGTTCTTCTCATTTGATAAATTGATGTTTGGTGACAGATATTATCGAGATCGAATTTGGCTTTGGTTCCTGGGACCAGAGGTTTACTCTGTTCCTGGTGACCTGCCCAAATTCAGTCTCAAATCATTATCCTGAGACACATATATTTGTCTTCATTCATGACAGATGATATCTATCATGATAATAATTTTGTTCGGGTACCTACAACATTCTAAATGTATGCACAGTGTTTTGTAACCTGAATGAAACAAGCAATACTTGGAAATGAAGTAGACACCCAGTGGCTAAAATCCTCTGGAACAATGGCTATTCTAATTGTGAAATGCGAATAAGATACAAAAATAATTCAGTCCTTGAAGTGTTATTTAGGGACAAAAGAACTGGCAACATAGGCAAATACTAAAAATTGATGTATAAATACCAAATTGTAATGCTGGGCAGAGTAATTGGGAAAATAATTCAGTAGAGAAACAAAAACTAACAAAATGCAATGCTATACAGGTAGTCCTTGACTAATGACCACAATTGAGCTCAACATTTCTATTGCTAAGTGAGACATTTGTTAAGTGAGTTTTGCCCCATTTTTACGACCTTTCTTACCACAATTCTTAAGTGAATCATTGCTGTTCTAAGTTGTTAAATGAATCTGGCTTCCCCATTAACTTTGCTTGTCAGAAGGTCGCAAAAGTTGATCACGTGACCCTGGGACACCACAATCGTCATAAATATGAACCAATTGCCAAGCATCCAAATTTTGATCACATGATCCAGGGGATGTTGCAATGATTGTAAGTGTGAAAAACGGTCCTAAGTCACTTTTTTCAGTGCTGTTGTAACTTTGAATGGTCACTAAATGAACTATTGTAAGTTGAGGATTACCTTTATTGGCTTGTACACGAACCATTAAAATGGAAAATATATCTGCTTTGACTTGGAAAAATAACATATACATCTGAGTTCTTGATTTTGAGACCATTGAAGGACAATAGTTATATATGTAGTGGAAGGCTGACAATTTATCCAAATTTTCAAATCCTAAATCCATATCCCTAAACTGTGATTATAGTTATAATGGTATACATGTTATCATATTTGTAAGCTAGAAAGATGGTGCTTATAAAATTCTTTGGAAGTACTGATAGTACATATACTACATTTTCTCTATTTTTTTTAACTGCAAAAATCTTTATATTCTATTTATGATTCCTGACATTTTGCAGATGAAGGGTTAATTTGGAATTTAATTAAAATGCCAAAGTATAATGTCCAAGTTATAGGTAAAATATTATTATGCCCAGTTTAGGGTAGTCCAACGGCTTGTGGACATAGATTTGCAATATTTAAGAGCCAGAGCCAACAAAACCTGCTCCCCTTTGATCTTCAGCCATTCTAATAATTATGGATTATGGACTCTAACCATCCCCAATTATGGATTATGGACTCTAACCATCCCCAAGTATAGAAGAGTCTTTTCCCTGGCCCGTTTCAATGTCTTGCCCTCAGCACTACTCGATGGGCGATTTAAGAGGCTCCTGTTTAGTGAGCGACTATGCCCCTGTGATAGGGCTGAAGTTGAAACTGTGGAGCATGTCTTATCATACTGCCCCATGTATAACACAGACAGAATTAAATTATTGTCTCTCCTTGGAATTGATCCTTCTGGTTCTAATGTTAGTAATTTGGTCTTATATTGTCTAGGGCAGGGGTAGGCAACCTTGGCTCTTTTATGACTCGTGGACTTCAACTCCCAGAATTCCTGAGCCAGCATGGCTGGGTCAGGAATTCTGGGAGTTGAAGTCCACGAGTCATAAAAGAGCCAAGGTTGCCTACCCCTGGTCTAGGGGATGGCTCCTCTTATATTACTTCTCAGGTTTCTAAATTTCTTTTAAGAGCTGTAACTATTAGAGGAGAACGTTGTAATTCCCTTTAGCCAAGGTTTCTGGAGTTTGTTTGTGATTATATTTTTCTTGTGTTTTCTTTTGTTGCACTTGCATTTTGGTCTGTGACCGCAAAATAAAAAAAATTATTATTATTATTATTATTATTATTATTATTATTATTATTATTATTATTATTCTGTCAGATGTTCTAGGGCTGACTGAGGAATTCTGGGAGTAAAAGTCCACACATCTTAAAGTTGTCAGCCTCGAAAAATATTGTTCTAAGGATAGACATGAAAATAAAATTCATCTAAAAACCTTACCATGACTATAGCAACACAAAGGTGTTTTTCAGTTTCAGATTTCTGCTAATTATATAACATGTAATTTTCATTTCTAGTAATGGAAGAAACCTTTGTGTAATTTCTGCTCCTACTTTACTGCAAGCATAACCAGAATCCATCAGAATCTAATTTATGATGTGGGTAGTGCTTTGTTCAATATATTGATAGACCCCAATCTGCATAAGAACCCATAAAAAGCAGATTACAATTAAAATGTAAAACACAATCATAATAACAGAGTTAATAAATTGTGAAATATTAAATAGGGTCAAGACAAAACCTGTTTAAAGAACAACATATTAAACATAACCATACATAATAGCAAACAATTATTCCTTGTAAAATCCGCAGAAAGTTATCAGAGGGAGCCGAGGTGTTTTCGTTGGAAGAAGACAACACAATAATTCTGCGCAAAAAAGGCCTCAACCAGACTATCTTTGTACTTATTCTGCAGGAAGAGTAGGCGAGGCCTGATGGTGCTGTTTTTAAAGTTATGTTTGAGAAATAATACTTTAAATGGAAGGAGAGATTGACTTGATGACCAGCAATCCTGCTGAGAGGAAACGAACACTTATGGGAAGGAATGTCAGCCTTCACTCTTTCAATGACTTGTCACATGTAGTGGTGCTGGCAAGCATTCCATTAACTACCATGTGCTGATGATGTTAATTTTAGGAAACTGTTCCTAGCACTTAGGGTTGTTACCTCCCCGTCTTTTTGCTGTGTACTTCCTTCCTCTTAATCTATGCTAGATGAAGCTGATCCATCTGAATTTGTTACGTAGCTGATACAAAATACTCATGTGAGTTGCCTCTGGTTTTCCTTCACCCCAGAATTCCATACCTAATTCCTTTGGAAGAATATCTGTACTCTATCATAACTATCATGTCTTTTTGTCTGTAACCTTTAAAACCAAATTAAAAACCCCATTAAAACCCAAATGTAAAAGCTATTTAATAGGTAGCATTCCTATTATATAAAGAATAGGAATGCTCCTACTGAGATACTGCCCACATTGTAATGTTTTCTGTATTAAGTGTTAATTTAATGTTTTCTGCATCTCTGCAGTTAATATTTTTTTCTGCATAATGGTCATGTTTTGTGCATTTAATGCTTTCTGCACCCTCTTACTCCTTTCAAAGTTCTTACATCAGCAGTTTAAAAAAGAAACTGAGCTCCCATTTTTGGCTGTGTAATTTGACTGGTTTCTGGGATATGTTGGTTGAGCCTGTCCTGATTACCATAATTGGTCAGTTCTATATATAGCTTGGCTTCCACTTTTCCAGAGCTAGGGAAATGAGAAGAGAGGTTCTTGTCACTGAATCAGGGCAAAACAGAAATGCTTTCCTGGCATTTCCCAATCAATGGAATAATTCTGTAACTGCATCCTTTCTGAAGCTCACCAAGGTCTATTTATCTGGCACAGGTGAAACAATTCCAAAATGGTAGAATTCTTGCTGCTTAGAGTGAAGAGTCTTTCCATAAACAAAATTGGTCAGGTCTTCTTATATTTACTCTTTTAAATTCCTTTCAGTACTTTAACGTAATATTTATGTATTGCTTTTAACTTAGCTTTTTGAGACATTGTCTTACAGATAGCGATACATAGTAATTATGACTGATTATATGCCAGCTTGTTTTTAATTGCTTGTAAACATCCTAAATTAACATATTTTCTATTCAAAAACAGTGCCCCAAGAACAAAGCAGTAGTAAAGGCAATATTTATGGAGATTGGAGTACCACAGTAGCAACTTTGAAGAATGGGCCATATTATGGTGCTTCCCTCCACTTTATTAAACATTTGATGTCATCATTCTCTATTCCTTATAAAGCTGAGAGGAGAAAGGTGATGATTTTTGTGTTATTCACCAGTAATGAACATCTGATTGGATTGATTGGGAGCAGCCCAGAATTGGTTGAAAGATCGGTGGCTATATAAATATTTTAAATAAATAAATTAAGTCGATTAGCAAATTCGGCCCTACCATGTTTCTCCGAAAGTAAGATCTACCCCAAAAATAAGCCCTAGTTTTGGGGCGAGGCGCATGTCTAAAAATCAAGCTAGTGTGGGGGTGTGGGAGTGGATCTGCCCCATGCTCCCTGCACCTGCTTACCGTTGCAGCCAGGCCTCCCATGAATCGACACCTGCCTCGCCTCGCCGGCCCACTTCTTCTGTGGTGCCCTCCCAATCTGCATTTCGCCATCAGAGGCCTTCCGGAAAGGCCTCCACAGCTGAGAATCAAGTTATAGATTCAATCCGTAGCTCGGTTTTCCTCTGATAGCAAAATGCAGGCCGGAGCTCCATTCTCAGCTGCAGAGGCATTTCCTGGTGCCACCGCCACAAGATGTGACCGTGGAAAAGACACCCCCTGAAAATAAGACCTGGTGCCTCTTTTGGTGGGAAAAAAAAGACCAGGTCTTATTTTCAGGGAAACATGGTATTACTTGTGAGAAGATGTTATTTATTACTTTTGTAAACCTTAGTTTCTTGAGGTAACTTAAAACAATGCTGTCCCTCTCATTTTTTTTATTTACAACATCCTTGTGAGATAGGCAAATATTGGGGAGTAATGGCATGTCATGCTATGACAGTATTAGGATTAGAACCTACTCTTGTCTATCATTTCCAGCGAAATAGTCAGCAAAATAGAGCTATTGCATTTGATTTTTGGATATTATAGCTTAAAGAGATTTGCTTCTCTGACATTGGTGAACAGGCTTACTAGCTTGTCTTTCCCAAATGTAGAGATCTTTCAGTTTCCCTTAGGCATCACCTATTAATTTATCAGGATAGAGATTTCTTTCCATTATGTTATCAAGCATGCTAATAATTCTGGAGTTTTATTGTTAATTAAAGGGAATTATTTTTTCAGTCCTATTTTCTAGTGTGTTACATGGTCTGAAACAAAAATGGAAGATTTTTTAAAAATATAGAATAGTATTGTTATGTTCTTTTAAAAATCCTACACATATGACAATATAAACAGTGCTTCTGGGTCATCCATGCTGATGATGAGTCATGTGCATTGTTCAGTTGTCTTGCAATTGTCTGCTCACAACATGGGTAAGCTTTTATAAAACATCTTTCACCGACTCTCTCTGTATTTTGTAATAAGGGGAAAAAAATGACCAGCACAGGAAAAGTGTACATCTAAAATAGCACATGGGAAAATGTACACTTAAAAGGAGAATTGCGTGCCTGTTGTGAAGCAACCCTATTAACTGAAAGGTAGAAACACTGTGTCTTAAATTCTTTCTGGAGCTCTACCAAACACTATTGCATGAAGGAATGTGTCCCGCCTAGTCTAGTCTAGCACCCCAGTGATGGCAGATGAAGTCATTCTGCTTTTTGTTTTCCCTGGAATGGGAGGAGGACTTTTTTGATAGTTACTCTCTACTCTTCCTACCTGATTATTTTATAGAAGCTAAAAATAAGTATGTTAAAATATAGTTCTTTGTAGGCATATGGTAACATTCTAAGGACACCAATTTGGATTGGACCATCCACCCCAGGTAAAATGTAAACTTCAAGCTCATGAGATAACTATTTTTTATATATAGGAAATGAAATATCTGCTACTCAGAACTCTAGAATATGTTTTGACCTCTACAACATGATTCATCTAAGACTTTCTTTTTTTGGAGGTTTTATTGTTAAATAATTGAGTCAAATATTTGTTTGATCAACGGCAAATCACCCAAAGGATCTGTCAAATATTTAGCTCTAATATTTTTGCAGTGGTGGTCCAAAGTATTGGGTATCTTTCTCGGTCATCTCAGACGTCACCTGGAGATCATCTTTACTTCAAGTCTGTCTGAATGCAACACATATGCTTCATAGTTCAATCCTGAGCCACATATATTCTCTTCTCTTGGTATCACATATGGGCATCAAATGCTTCAGAAAGTGCGCTAATGGGATAAATTTGCATGTACACAAACCTCTAAGGAAAAACTACTTTTTCTACATGAATGCTTATGAAAGCATGTCCTGCACACCCATTCCAGCTACAAACCTCAATAAACTGCACAGCTGGATGGATGGGAAATATTTTCAACAAAGTGGGTGAAAAATGACAAGATGAAAACTCCTTAATTTCAGACAGGCTTGACCATAGTTTCAATTAGGAAACTCTGAGTATCGTGGACTAACCTACATCCAAAAACCACTAGGGAATTCCTGGAAGCTTGGCATTAAGACAAATCAGCCATCAGCAGGCACATAGATATAAACAACATTTACACACATTTCAAAAGAGATGATAAAAATCATGCAATAAAGTCATAAACTCAGTTATCCCTTGAATATTTTAAAAGAAAAGGTTATGGTGGATTTTTTACTGGGGAGGAGATGAAAGAAACTTCACTCGAAGGGATCAACCCAGCACTTAGAACTAGTTAGATGGCTTTTGTGGTTATCCAGCCTGATACTGGCCTCAAATTAGCACTTGGACTATGATGTTTTGGAAACCAGCAAGACATTACTTCAAGAGTAGAAAAGAAACACTGTGAACTGGAGAAGTCTGTTCTGTTTCCAGCCTGCATGACTAATCATAATATTACAGAATTCCAGAACATAAGCTTGCTAGTGATTTCTTTTCTTTACAGCCAACTCTTTTTGCAAAAGAAATTCTGTAATTAGAGTTCTTAAGAGGGAGTCTTTGATATTAAATTATTAAACCATTTAAATTAGGTTATAAAAGTTTTCCCGTAGCTTGGTTGCCTCTGGCAAGTAACGGAAGCTCTCTTTGTCCTCTCACTAACTGACGAGGCCAGACATCTGTGTGGTAGTTAGCTTGAGAGAAAAAGGAATTATCTACAAAATCATGTTTAACAGTGATTGACCTGTCTTGCCCTAGCAAAGTGACTGAAATGCCTTATAGTATTTATGTGAGTTATAGAAGAGAGTGATCTGGGGTATATTCCAAATATTTAGATGTCATTTCAAAATCTTCAGAACTGGTTATTTCAGATTTTAAAGGCTAAATTGCAAAGGGAAAACACTTATCTCTGTCCATTTATAGAGAAAAATATGTTCTTTACTCATAAACATACACATAAAATATGTTATTTCCAAGTTGGGCAACATGAGCTGTATGTCATTAAGGATGATAACCCTCTTTGTGAGATATATATTGAGTAAAAGTGAGCTTTTAAAGATGCCTTCTCTTAATCTAAGGAGTGTCTAGGTAGAGAATGTGAAAATTAGAAAGGCCACTTTAAAGAATAGGTTATAATTATACCCGTGCCAAATTTTATGTAATTATTCTTCATGATTCTTGCAACAATTACATATATAATTTCAGTGCTCCCATTTATTTTATTCTATCCATTTATGAATGTATAATTTGTATGATTACTAGGATTCTTTATAGAACTTAGGTGCACTTCTCTGCAGTCATGAATCCACCTACAGAGAGAAAAATTTATGAGATGAAAAAGCAACTGTTTTCTTTGTATTTCTTTCTGTGGTGCCACAGCTTGAAACATTAAAATGCACCCAGGTGGACACTGAGTTCTCCAAGATACTCCAATAGTAATGGATACGTTGGACCCTTGCTAATGATCAAGAGCTGTCAACAGCTCAATCTACAGCATGCCATTTTCAATTTAAGAGGTGTAATAACCTGTTCTTTCTTGCTAGTCTATTAGTCAGTCTTGATGACATGAAAACGGCCCTAATCTCTACAATGCGATGAATAAAGAATTTACAACCTGGCAGCCTACTTAAAATAGCGTCAGAAAGTTTGTTTCTTGAGATAAACCCAGTGAAGCTGTACAAACCACTTGTGAAATACTTTTTATAGCAGAGTTCCAATTATGTTGGCTAATTCACAACTACCAAGTCTTAATTTTTCCTGATTAAATCATGAGTGGTGAACTTGTCCTGCAATTTTAGGAGCACTGAGTAGGAATTAAAATGTCAATAATCCCTTTGGGGGAGAGGCAGGACTTTTTTTTTTATATGATAGTTACATGTCACAAGCTTGGTAGGGCAGTTTAAATGAGAAACAAAGATCAGAATGTACTTCAAAAGCCAGAGATAAAGAGGAACATGGGGATATAATTCTATAGGTAAACATTTTATAATCTAGTTCCAATCTTAAGTATTAATTGTCCATAAAAGAACGTAAAGATAATTTCTTGATTAGCTGCTTTCCCAGGATATATAGTGTTATTAAAATATGCAAGCATGCTTGCCTTTCTCTTCCATTCACTGGAAGTTTAATAGCAAAGAAACTTGTAGGACTGTTTCATAACTTTCAAATCAGATCTGTTTTCCTATCTTCTCCTTTGTGTAAAAGTAATCACAGTCGGTTAATACGATTATATGAAGAATTTCTTTTCCTTTTTTTTATGATATCAGACTTCTCCCTGGCAGGCATACAGAGATCCAAAAATGTATACTGTAGAAAAAGTACATTATAAAAGAATTCCAACGATTGCTGTGTCATAAATATATTCTATACAGACTTCTGTATGGTATAGAATGGTCAAAATTAAACAGTAAATCAAGAAAACAAACTGTATGAGGAGGAGTTGGAGGAAGATAAGGAGAAGGGAGACTGATAATTATTCTGATGACTGTCCTGTTATTTTGGAGAACCCTGTGTAGTGAGATCTTAAATTCTTCCATTTCTTTTTCCCACCTGAGTTATGCAACTGGCTGGATGGCCCTCTCTGGGCAGGAAGCCCATTTTTCTTTGGGAATGGATGAATCTGATACCAGGATGTTTTCTTTTGTCTGTGAAAGAACTAACTCTTGTAAGCAGGTTGTTTAATACCATTTCAGATTATGGGCTCCCACTTGATACTAGCACCAAAACAGAGTGGCATTACAAGAAACTCAAGGAAAAGGGAGCACAAAGTTGCATGTTTAAATTATAAATGTAAACATTATAAAATCATATAACAATTTCAATGTAGTGTTCAGCTACCCAATAATATAAGTCCCAATACTTTTTGATAGGAATTAATTGACTTTCTCAATTCCATTTTATTTATTATTATTTGATGGTTCCCTATTGTGTTACCTTCTGGAAACTTTTTTTCAAAGTGATTGCCTGTTTCCTCCATACCATTCATTGCCTATATTGGGGGAACAGTGGGTAAAATTTATTCATTCTTGCCATCCTGGCATCTTTTATAACTTCCATCCTCCTCACCCAGAAGGGCCACTCTGACTGGAAAAAAGAAAAATATTCTAACACATCTATAGGTTTTTTATGTGGTGAAAGCTAATTTAGGAGGTTGTTCAGGGAAATTTGTCAATCCTCGGTTTCACACTATTCATTTATCCCTAGAACAAAGCAAAACAACTGATCTTCACTTGTCAATCTGTCAGCACTGTTCTATTTGACCTGCATTGTGTTAATCTTGTATTTTAAAGTTCACCCACAGAAAAATGTTTGACGTCAGTGCTCTGCAAGGAATGGTTATGATAATTTAACCCATTTAACATGGTCAAAATGTTGAAATACAAATGGTACTGCTTCCTGGGTTTGAAGGTTTTCTCAATTCTTTACTATTAATGGTTCCAAAATCTTGTAGCTGCAGCCCTTAATATACAGAGCAGAGATGGTTTTTGCATTACATTTCTAGCTCTAGAATAGCTATTTCTAGTAGTTTTCAAACAGAGCTGCAACAGTTCTGGATACTGGGGTACCACTGCTTTAGAGTAAATATTTTGTTATGAAAGTTATTTATTCCAAAGGCAAATTTCTAAAATAAATACAGACAGAGTAACACATAAAAGTTTAAAGCTTCAGTTCTAAACCCTGGATTTAAATAGGAATTTGTTCTTAATAAATATATAAGAAGCATTATTAGCAAGGTTAGTCAGCTGATTAGCAGGGAGACCTTCAGAGGCTATTATTGTAATAGCTTGCCCAAAAGAGCAGTGAGTTTTGAGCAGTGAAAAATGTCATTATAATTCACCCTAGTGTGCCTGTTTTTTACTTGAATAAATGGTAAGTATAACTTTCCATGAGCCAGAGTAGGCATCTACCAAAGCTTGGCATGACCTTTTTCCTGCCTCATAGTCCCAATCTAAATGGAGGGATGTAATTGAATTTTGCAAATGGAGCTACATTTTCAGTGGCATCTTACTTTTGTCTAATCCGTCCTCCATGCTTCTTTAAAAACAGACAATGGTACAAGAATTAAAAATAGAAAAGTCATTGTTTGAACCTGAAATTCCTTCACTGAATCCGAATGTCTACTTAAGAGTTAATTACATATAGTCCTTACAACAGTTAGTACTGTTTGAGGTTACAACGACATTGAAAAAATGCTTATGACCATTGCAACATCCCCATGGCCACGACCATTGCAATATCCCCATGGCCAAAATTCAGACACTTGGCAACTGATTCATATTTATGATGGTTGCAATGCTCTGGGGTCATGCAGTTACCTTTTGCGACCTTCTGACAAGCAGAATCAATGGGGAAGGCAGATTCATTTAATAACCATGTTGCTAACTTAACAGCTGCAACCGTGGCAAGAAAGGTTGTAAAATGGGGCAAAAATCACTTAACAACTGTCTCATTTAGCAACAGAAATTTTGGGCTCAATTGTGGTTGTAAGTTGGGGACTACCTGCATTACATTTAGATTTTAATTTTATTGTTAGTGAATAGAAGGCAGTCTACTGCATCCTAGCACATTCCAGATTTGTGGGGTTTACAATTCCCATAATTACCAACCTGTTGTTCAAACATCCGAAAAGTGCCATGAAAAGGCTGATAATTCTATTATCTTTTGGAATTAAACTGTGTTTAATTAAATTTATTTCCTCACCATAGATTTCACCCCATCATCAATATATAATCATGTCACTATGATCAGTAATCTTCCGAGAAGCAATTTCTCAACTGAATATTTGTCATTTAAGGTCTGGACAACTGTATTCCTGGAAATAGGATAATTTTGTTCTGCAAATATTATTCCCATGCCAACAAGCATTAGTTAAACAATGTACCTAGCATGTATACTAGGACAAACTCCAAGTTGCAGCATAGCGTGTAAACTTTTCAGCAAGCAAAATTGCTGGTTTTAGGTCAAATATGTCATGACTAAGCTAGGAGGTCACTCAGCTCCTTTGTGTTTCATTCCAGTTCTGTTTGGAAACCTCCCTGAAGACAATTTACTGTATTTTACCTTGAGTAAATGATTTGAGAGATGGCTACTTTTGTTTTAGCATTTCCTGGTTTTGTACCTACATCCAAATGGCTCCATCTCAATCCTGTAATCTCAGCCAGCATGGTTATTAAAAATGGTATGTTGAAATTATGGAAGTTTGAAATCCAGCATGTTTAGAGGCTAGGAAAGGGTACACTACATTTAGTGTACAATGCATGTACAGCATGTAGAGGGGAATAGGATCATTGTTGGGTAGCCAAGCTTAAAAGAGATAAAATTTCAGATGTTTCTTACTTAAAGAAAACCACTCACGGCCTCCCTTTTTTTGTGGTAGTCAAAACATTTCTCAAAATTATCACACTAAATTGTTTTATTATCTTCTTTATTTTATTCCTTGAAGTTGTATTAAGTATAAAATTGTTTTATAATGCTATTTTGTTTTTTTACACTCTATGGAGCTTTGATGCTGTTTTTAATTGAATTCAAAATAGTTTGGTAATGTCTTTGCTGTGGTATTTTATCATCAGAGCTCTTCTTTGCTTTTTGTACTGTCTATTCGCAAGGTATACAGTGTCTTTGATCTTAATTAATATGCCAGTTCTACAACTCCTCTTCACTCTTGCTATGGTATTTTGTAATCTGTACAATAATGAAGTTGCAATATGAGAGATATTTGTCTGGGAATAAGTTGTTGAAGTCACTGGGTTTCTTTTTAATAAATGTGCCTGGGGGTTTCACTGCATGGATTACATGAAGAAACATCACAACACTTATTCCTGAAGGGATGCTCAGCTGCTCTTGCTATGTTACTTAGTTCTGCATGATTCATTTCTCTCTCTTTCCTCTCACCCTATTCCCTTTCAGCTCTTGTGGGAGGAAAGTTGGTGATGCCTGGAATTCCATCAGAATGAAATAGTCAATTACTTTAGAAAGTTACTTTGCTTTCACTCATTACTTAGCTAGAACTCTGCGTGTGTACATAATAACAAAGTGAGCTACCAATTTTCAGTGGGCGATACCTGAATTGCAATGTAAAATATTAACCTAAGGATTAAGAAACCTGTAAGGTCAGGA